>NC_056744.1:1274549258-1274829258 GCF_019279795.1 Protopterus annectens
ATCTTACAAACAATCTAGCCTTGTCGGACTCCTCCTATTACATGAGGAGTCCGACAAGGCTCTATTCTTGGGCCTCTACCCTTCTCTATCTTACAAACAATCTTAGCTCAGCATCCACACATGCTACCATCATACAATATGCAGATGATCCCACTGTTATCTGCACTGCCCCTTCCTTCCCCAAACTTATATCTAAGACTCAGGCTGCCTTCTCTGACATTGAACAGTTCCTCAAAGAAAGACAACTCATAATAAACCTTAACAAAATAAATCTAATGATATTCTCCAATAATAAACCCACAGAACCTCCTTCATCACTTCATGTACTCTCCTACAATGGCATTATTATTGAACCGGTAGACAGCACTAAGTTACTTGGTGTCACAATAGACTGTGCCCTAAAATACGATAAGCACATAGCCCTTACCGTAAAAAAAGTACATATCAACCTTGGCTGCCTGTATTGGTGAAGAAAATTCCTTACCACCTTGACAAGATGAGCCGTAGCCAGAACGCATCTTCTGTCCACACTAATGTATGCCTCTCCTATCTTCACTAATCTTAGAAAATCTGAACTGTCCAAACTAAACATAACCTACCATAAACTTGCTCGCTTTGCTGCTGGCCTCCAAAATAGAAACCACCACTGTATAGCCTTGAAACAACTACAGTGGCTGGAGCTACCAAATCTTCTCATTCTTAATCAACTCACAGTTGCTCACATCTTATATCAACCAGAAGCTTGCCCAGCACTAATGAACCTTGTCCAGCCTTACAGTATAATCCGTACATGCCGCACAACAAACTACTTCTAAAATCTAAGAAATGCTTCAACTTTTTGGTGACTCCTTATTTGTAATTCAAGTTGCAAAAATTTTGAACAACATTCCCCAACATATATGTAATACCCCTACTACTTCCAAATTCAAACTCCTTAAAGAACATCTAAATATTAACTGGCTCTGCTCCTGTATTTCCCCTGGATAACTTTATCTCTTCTCACTCTTCCCTTTGCCTTTACTGAATCCGCCTATCAGATCTCCTCTTAACTTTTTCTCTACCCTTCTTCATATTACTAATTGTACCTTTTTAATAAATCTCTTCTTACACGTCCCATTTTTCCTTTCTACATTTTTACTCTGTTGATAGCGTATAGGATGCATCTGCCAAAGACTTGTTGGTACTGTTAAACGCTGTATACATTGTAACTGCATTATTTTTTGTTAATTCTCTTAGTAATGTTAATTCCTTACATTTTATATATGCTGTTTAATCTGTATATTGTAATGTTCTGTTTTTGTATTCCTGTCAGTTTTTTTCCTGGGTCTCCCCCCTGGGCCTCCGCTGAAAATGGGCTGCTAGCCCAGTCAAACTATCCCAGTAAACAAATGTAAATAAATAAGATGGAGGCAGTAAGTCTAGACATTTGTGGCTGCTGATGTGTGCAGCACAGTTTGGATGTTGTAGTCACTACCTTGCAAGATCAGCGTAATATTGATATGGATGATAAGTGTGCAGACAACAAATACAGTGATCAGTTGTGGTTTGACATAGTACAAAAAATAAAGGAACATTTTGCTGATAACAAACTGAAAGTGGTGATACATTCCACTATTTCAGCTGAGTCCTGGAAATTTTTCTGATGTTGACTCTACAGTAAATTCTGTGGTGCCTGCTACAAAGAATGCTGGAATGTGTTCTTTTGTGGATGTTGTATGTATTTAACAGACCATGGACAACATACGTGGGCAAAGTTATTCTCTGGAACAACATCATTTTTTGGTACATTTTCATTATTTACAACAGGGGGCTGTCATGGATAGATATAGATTTTGGTCAACTATTATTGCATTATTTGGAATCATTACTATCACAGGTGAGAGGTCTTGTACATTTTTCTACAGTATATATATATATATATATATATATATATATATATATATATATATATATGTATATACACACATATGTATACATATATACGTATGTGTTTATACTGACTGTATTATAATAATAACTTGTTGTAGTCAATGACTGCCCACAATCTGTAGTCCTTCAGGCAACTGTTTGGACACAGCATGTGTATGTCATCTGTGGTGGTGGTGCTGCAGTAGCGTTGTCGCCTCACAGTAAGACGCTGTCTGGTTCGATTCTCAGCTAGAGCGTCTTCTGCGTGGAGGCATGCATGAATGGGCGTACTTTCATTGAAGGTTGTGAGTCAGGCCTGGCAAGCCGGTACGTAAAAATCAACTGCCAATCATTAGCGGACCGGCATTCCGCTGTGGCGACCCCTAACCGGGAAAAGCCGAAAGACACAAACAAACAATGTGTATGTCATCTGTGATGTCCATCACTTAACTAATGGACAGGAAAGGGCCTAGCAGACAGCCTTGATGTATGGATTTGATCACTGGACCTGAGATAGGTCACGTCATGTCACACATCACTGGTCTACCTATATGACACTGTTGATTGAATACCTTAGTGTGGATTTATGTCAAATGCCTTTACCTGGTCAGGTTCCACAAGATGATACTGTTGTCATCATGCATTCCCTCGATGACCACTTTGCGGACATCTATCAGATGTAACAGACCCGATGTAGCATTAATAACTCACACAGGTCTGCTGCACACAGCCAGAATATTACTAATGTACATGCAGAAGACATCCACAATGACATGTCGGTCTACCTCACAGCTGAGGAGAGTCAGGATGTCTCTATACATGCATGCTTCAGGTTCTGTCCCCCCAACTCAGGTGGATGCATGTTGATTTACTCCCTTTTATGGGAACATAGCCCACATGGAGGATGTGTTGAAGTGTGTATTCAACCATATCAGGAAGGTGCATGTGCTGAGTCATGCCATAGGTGATCTGTGATGTTTTCACAGCACATTGATTCTGTGTGATATACCTGGATGAAGGTAAGGCAGTACATGCTGGCTATCATGGTCTGGTCTAGGGTTTTGACACAATCCCCATGCATGTATCATTGAGGAAAACCTCACAGCTGGGGATTAACCCTTACATCCGTGATTGGGTAACCAGTTGGCTCACTGACAGAACACATACTATGAAAGTTGATTACAAACCTTTACCAGTAGAGCTGTCACGATTGGCAAACCCCAGGGATCTGTGCTTGGCCCTTCACTGTCTGAACTCTATTTCTTGACAGTTCAAGCTAAAGTATATGGCCTTTGGCTTAACAAATTTGCTGATTCTTGCATATTGTGTGCAATCATTGAGTCCACCAATGGTGATAACACAGTACAGGAGGAGCTAATACAGACAACTGAATGGTGACAAAGGTACACGATAAATGCAGAAATGTGTGTTTGTAATGTCTGTCTGAAAAGTGGAATTTCATGTTAATCACAGCATTGACAACAATCCTACTATGCAGAAACCCAGTGATGCAAGCATTGGGAATACATGTAGATAGCAATCTGAACCATCATATTTATATCTTAGGATTGTATGACAGCACTGTAGTCAAATTTCATCATGACACTAATAGAGTATAATGCTGTCTTTTGCATGTACCTCACCAGACACATGCAACAGCTGAAAATACCACAGAGCTTTCTCAGCAAGATAATACAGGGCCTACAAACCATGCCATGAAGTATATGGATAGATGAAAAGCCATGTTCTGCCTGGCCTCTAGGCCAGTCTCTGACCCTGCCTTGTTGGGAGTACTGCATATACAAAAATCTGATATAGCTGATGACATCAGCAGTGTCTGTTGTGGAGAATCTAACAGTGTCCCACATGATGCTATAAAATGCTCTCTGTAATGTCATCACACATACACACACACACACACACACACACACACACACACACACACACACACTTAACTGTAGTGAGAATAAAATCCCTACCTATCTAAGTACACAGACTACAGAGCACAGTAGTTTACACAAGTGCCTAGGCACAAGTCTGACTTTTACAAGACTGCATGTGAACTTATAGTAGATGGCATCAGCAGGCCATTTGGGAGACAAGATGTTGGGTGGGCTGCATGAAATGGATGAATAGGCATTTGCAAGTATCAAAATATCGTCAGTCCATGCCATTGGAGCAGTAACTGTGGGATATACACTTCTGCTCTTCTGTCTAGACACACACACACACACACACACACACACACACACACACACACACACACACACACACACTTGACTGCAGTGAGAACAGAGCCCCTACCTAAGTACACAGACTACAGAGCACAATACGTTATGCAAGCACATGGCAGAACTCTGACTTTTACAAAACTGTAGGTGAACTTACAGTAGATGACATCAGCAGGCTAGCTGGGAGACAAGATGTTGGGTGGTTGCATGAAATGAATGTACAGGCATCTGCAAGTATCAAAATGTTGTCAATCCATGGCATTGGAGCAGTAACTGTGGGATATACACTTGTCTTCTGTTTAGAAACACACATGCACACACACACACACACACACACACACACACACACACACACACACACACACACACACACACACACACACAGTTGACTGCAGTGAGAACAGTACACCTACCTAAGTACCCAGAATACAGAACACAGTACTTTACACAAGCGCATGAAACAAGTCTGACTTTTACAAGACTGCAGGTGAACTTATAATAGATGACATCAGCAGGCCATGTGGGAGACAAAATGTCAGGTGGGCTGCATGAAATGGATTTGTAGGTATCTACAAATATCAAAATACTGTCAATCCATGCCATTGGAGGAGTAACTGAGGGATACACATTTCTGCTTTTCTGTCTAGACACACATACACACACACACACACACACACACACACACTTGACTGCAGTGAGAACAGAACCCCTAAGTACACAGACTACAGAACACAGTACTTTATGCAAGCACCACCACATATATCTGACTTTTATGAGTGCAGGTGAACTTATAGCAGATGACATCAGCACGCCATGTGGGAGGCAACATTTTAGGGAGGCCTGCATAGGCTCATAACTTCATAGGTTCATAGGAGACTACTAGCCTAATGCCCCTATGGTGTTTAGAAGTCTAGCTGTGTAAAAACACAAGTAGCCTTATTGAGCATAGTCAGATGCTCGTTGTTAGCAGAGTGATTTTGTGAGCAGCACCAAATGATCATGTCCATGAGGAGCATAGGTGACACCCCAGAGGTGACTTTACAATCACCCAAGCAGTAGTCAAGGTTGTGCTTGAATTAGGTCATTCAGGAGCACTACTTCACATGCAGTGGGAGCCTATTACAGAAGAGTGTGTGTCATGGGGGATATATCTGTCTCCCCAGCATGTTCTGTTTATGTCACAGGCTAGGTTGAGAACCTTGGGCCATGCTATTCTTGTCCTATTTGATTTGCAGGTGTCCAGAATTTCCAGTAGGGCAGGGTCTGAGACTACTCTGTAGGGCAGGCATATTTCACCTTTAACCAGTCTGCATGAGACTGAGTACAATGACAGGTCTATCACTCTTTCCATGTATGTCATATTTGGAGGCCCTGGAATCTCTCAGGTGCATCCCTGTGTCTTCTCCAATTGCTGCAAGTGTCCGGTAAGGTACACACAATGGGAATGCTGTACTCAATTAATGGTCTGATAATGGAAGAGTACAGCAGAGATATGACCCCTGGTCTGGGATATGATGTCCATATGTTACATTTCAGAAATAACTAAAGCAAAGGCTTTTATGCTTTTATCTTAATGCATTAGTTAGAACTGTACTGATGGCATTGGCATGTTTGTTAAGTATTTTACAGGTATACATGATTGCCGATATGTGAAAATGGAATGCTGTTTGATAAATATGTTCAAATATTTCAGGGACAGTTCCTTTGATAGCACTTTGATAGTACTTTTAGCATTTAAAAGATGGTTTATTAGCAAAATATGCAATTTGCCTATTGTTTTGTTGGGGAGGGGCAAAGCTAAGTTAATGTTATGGCACAAACAAGGATAGACTGCTCTTTTGAGGGGGAACAAAGGTGAGTTACTGTTATGGCACAAACAAGGGTACACTGTTCTTTTGGGGGAGCCAAGGTGAGTTGCTGTCATGGTACAAACAAGAATATGTTGCTCTTCTTACTACTCTCCTTGTTTTGCATCCTGATGACTGTTGTTTGTATTTCACATCTCTAGACTGTTTTATGTTTCTTCAGTGGGTAGCACTGACTGGCTGCCCTTTCTGTTTTATCTGGAACTAGTTAGTTTGTACTTATCTGATACTTATGTGTATTATCCTTCTGTTGTCTTTTAAGACACCAAGGAGTATGTTACCTATGCTGAAAACCAGGTGATTGTGGATGCCTTTAGACAACATGGCACTTTTCTGCTGGAAAGGAGACACAGAGATATGGCACATAGGATGCAGATATGGCAATAGATCGTTGATGATTTGAATGCCAATGGTGGCCAAGGCAGAACATATGAGCAGTTGAATCACAGGGCCACTGACTCTATCACATCTGCACAGAGGATTGCAGCTGCAGTAGGCCATGACCAGATGGTTACCAGAGGAGGGCCTGCTAGGGACCCACCACTAACACCCAATACAGATTTCCTGGCCATTATCAGGGATCCAAACAGCTCCCAGGCAAGTGCAGTATGGCATGTCATGGATATCAGAACAATAGTTTCAGAGACAGCAAGCAAATCCCAGGAGGAACTTCCAGGTAGGCTTTAGTATCTCAACAGTTGAATACTGTTTTTTAGTAAAACAATTGAAATCAATAAGTTACTTCTGTGTCACATGCATTATTTTTGGGGGGGGGTGTCTACGATTGCTACAGTTATTAGCTTAGGCTGGAGTTGCCAGCCATGTTTCTGTTGAAAGTATACTTAATGGACATATAAAGGGGTAAAAGTATTACTCCCTGTGTTAGTGTTAATTGTGATGATTTTACCCTTACCTCCTGCTTAACTTCTTCCAGGACCAGCTAGATTACAGATTAGAATCTCATCTGCGATGGTAAGCCAAACATTTTTATGTCAGTACTGCTGAGGAATTTAAAGAAATATTTTAGTGTGTGCTGTTGATGTCAAGCCTGTTGTGTGTATTGTTGTGCTCTCTGTAATAGTGTCAGCACTGTTACTTTGTTAGCATATATTGCACTATAGTACTGTAGGTATTAATTTATTCCTGTGTTTGTTGCTTTTTATTACAGATAGTCATGACAGTGGGAGTGTGGGTCCTCTGACACCTGATGTCATTGTATCAGCAGACTCTGATGATGATGGTGGCCAAACTGAGTTACAGTCAGGGGGTAGAGAGGTTGAATCTGACACTGAGGTTGGCATACAGCCATCCCATGCAATTCCAATGGACACAGCCACTAGACCTATGCCTACCCATTCCAGTGACCTCACAGATGTTGGACAGGTGAAGGACAAGGTCATTGATCAGGAAATGTACTGTGGATTCAATACCTGTTGAGCCTGGCTGTAGCCAAAGCGTGGGCAAGGTGCCATGCAGGAGGGTTGATGGGGGTGCTCGGAGGGGGCCTGCTGTCCCTCTTCCACCTACTGCAGGTGTCTCTTCCTGTGCCACTCAACATATGTTTAGGGCCATCAAGGTGGGACAGGCAGACAAATGCTCAGGGTTGTAGATGTGGAACAATCTGATGTGGGTGACTACCTCCACCGTGTTGCCGATTCAATGGATTATATGAATGACGTTAGATTAAGCATGTCTGTCATGGAACATTGCTGGGAGGGGAATGGCATATTAATAGGCATAGGTCAGCCACATCATCTGTTGTCAGCCAACATGGCAATGCCCAATCATGATCCCATAGTGGCAGTACTTTCACTGCTGCATCCGTGAGTGTGCTGTCCACAACCAGACATTGCAGGGCATGGAGTTGTGGTCCTCGGCATCCCTGTGAAGGGACCTCATCCAGCAGACATCAGTCATTTCAAGTAGCAGCAGTGTATTTGATCATGGGTATGGGCATGCCAGTTCTCATGATTGAAGAACACAACAATGAACTGCCACCTCTACTATGCATGGCTCACACCTGTCTGACATATCAAGACATAGAGCTAACACAGTGCTTGGCTGTGTTCATGCAGACACTCACACACCAATTTCACTTGGAGGACCCCTACACATGCACACACACACACACACACACACACACACACACACACACACACACACACACACACACACACACACACACACACACACATACACACACTTCCTGGCCCTCACACACAACACCCTGTGCAAGTGATGAAAACTGTGTCATATCCCTGTTTTCTATCTTTTGGATTCAGAGATACATAAGCTTTGTGTCTGATGCTGAGGGTGAATAGCTAACTTAGTGCTTAGTATATCTGCATTTGTGGTGTTGAACTCGTAATTGTACCTTTGATTTAAATTGGCCTTGGAAAGTTAGACAGTTGATAGCATCAACATTTCCCAACTTTATAGTGAACGATCTTGTGAGGGTTATCAAGTCAGAAACTGCAATGTGTATTATTACTTTCTAACTTCTGTCTTTAATGATTTTCCAGTACAAACATATGGTGCTAAACTGAGCGCATGCAGTGATCATAGTAATTTTGAGAGGTATGACTGTGTGAATCTATGAGGCTTGAGGCCTACTACTCAGTAATAGACACATATAAGTCAAATCAGTCTCTACTATCACATGTTAAGGTAATTTTTGTACAAATCTCCTACCTTTTCCTTGATTTTCCTTGCTTACCAGACCAAGTAATGAAATACAAGGATATGTCACGCATTCATATTATTAAACAATACATTCCAGGTTCAGGACTTACCTTGTAAATGCAGCAGTAGCCACAGTTTTAGTTCAAGGCTGACTCTGTCTGATACACAGCCAATACATGGGAGATAAAGTTTATGTGAGTTGCCTGGCATCACTTTTACTATATGTATGAGTAGGAGGAAGGGTTTAGGCCCCTAGGTGGTGAGTGAGTGTGATGTGCATTGTCTCTTAGCCAATGCAAGGGCATACTGTGCACCTATGTCTGCCTATACCCATAGCAGCTCATGGTTCCCCATCTGACTCCTCATCTGCCTGTGGCTGTGGTGACCTTTGCATTGGTGGTGGGATGTGTGCCCCTTCTCTTGCTGATCCTGCTGAAGCTGTTTCCTCAGGACTATATTGCGTAGCATGGCACATACTGTGAATATTTCTGTACATGTCCATGTATTGTACTTCAGGGCTCCCTCAGAAGTACCTAGGCACCGGGACCATGACTTCAGCAGCTCAAACACATGCTCTATGATATTTCTGTTTTGAGTGTGTGCCTCATTTTGGTGTTCTCTGGTGGGTTTGTGCATTTCTGATGGGTGTCATCAGTCATGGTTCCAGTGCTTAGCCTGCATCCCCCAGTAAATGACCCTGTGGGATATCCCCCCTAGCAAACATCTGGTTCAGTTGGGAGGTGTGCTAGAAATGTGAGTTGTGGTAACTGCCAGGGTTGCTAGCACACATGTTCAAGATGATTCCCTTGACATTACATATGACTTGACAGTTGATAGAGTGGTAGCCCTTTCTGTTTATGTAGAGCCTAGCCTGTTCCCCGGGTGGTGCCTTCATTTCTATATGTGTGCAGTCTATGGCATCCAGTAATTCAGGGTAGTGAGCTACATGGTAGAACTCCTGCATATTTCTGCCCTCTCCTCAGAACTATGGGGAAAATATATCTGGTCACTGGCATGTTGGAGCATAGCATTCAGGAATCGGTGGAGGATCTTGGATGCTGATGTCTGTGACACCCCCAGCATGTTCCCTGTTGGTCTTTGAAAGGTACCTGTAGCTAAGATTCTAAGGGCTACACATACCTTTGTCTCCACTGGTATGGGTTCCCCTCAGTTGGCTCTGGGTCTGAGTTGAGGACGGCAAAGGTCACAAGTTCTTGTACTGTGTCCCTGTCCACCCTGTAGAACTCCACTATTTCCACATCATGCAGGTTGTGAAAAGTTAAACAGGGCCTGAAAACTCTTCTTCTCATTCTAGGCCTATTGACAACAGCAGCAGCAGCATTGACTTCAGCCTGTAGCACATACAAATGAATTAAAGCAGCAGCAGCCCTTAACATTCTATCCATGTAGACTCCTTTCCATGTCTGTATTCCAAAAGTTTTGGAATTTACAGGAAGAAACAGCACAGAGTCTACATTGATGCTTTGTAGCTTCTTGAATAGCTCCACCATGTTGGATTGGTTGATTAGCATGAAATTCATCTGCTTATGCTGTAATTAGCATGCCACAGTGTTTACCTTATTTGTGCAAGGGTTTGTGCCTGTACACGGTGCTTACTGAATCTAAATTTCATTGTTGCTGTGTGTGCATTGTGGTGCAATGTGCACACAGTAAAAAAATGACCATGTAGGGTTTATTGAATCCTCCCAGAAGTTTGTCACTTGCATCATAACATAATTAGGAGGGTGCAAATATGGTCAAGATACTCTTTTTTTTAGAGAGCAAGAAGTATGACAAGAACTTGGAAAATATGTTGTACAGCTGTTGAGTAAATGTTTGGATGCTTTGCAGTTATACTCTGAGGGTTGGGACGGGAGGGTTGAACTCATGGTGGAAAATGTTCACCTAAAACACATAGCTAATCAAGTGTTTGTATAAACTAGTCACTGTTTAGTACATTATGTTAGCCACCCTAAACATTGTTTTGTATGTCATCAAATGGATAATTTTGGAAGGAATTGTCTTGATTTGATTTGTGTAGATTATGGTCAAGCAATGCATAGTAAAGATTCTTCTTCTTCTTCTTTTTTCTTTCTTTCGGCCACAGCACAATCACCTTGTCCGGTGTTAATGGCAGTGCACCTTGTTTGTTGATTGTCGAGTTGCCAGAGCCTTGCAACCGGCACAGACACCCCACACACACACCACACACCACACACCTAGGAGCCATTTAGATCCTCCATCTGCATGTCTTGTGGATGGTGTGGGACCGGAGGGAGACAGAGAAAACCACACCACGACCACAGACAGGCAGAGACCACAGAAGGAGCAGGCACCCCAGCCGAGGATCGAACCGGAGAACCTCTTGCTGTGAGGCAGCAATGCTAACCACTGCACCACCGTGGCCGCCCTAATGCATAGTAAAGATAAATGTGCTAAAATTGTCCTAGATGTGGTAGTACTGATCATTTTAGGCAGACTTTTATAAAATCATGTAGACATACCTAAACTAACTGAAACTTCAGATTCTGATTCTGAGAAAGTCCAATTTACTCAAAATGATATATCTCAGAAAGGTGAAGAAAAAATGGACCAAAATAATGAAGCATAAGGAGTGGATGTACCAGGTACTTGTAATACTGTTCAGGATATATCAGAAGACAGTACTTATAGTGATAGAAGGGAGAGCATGTATCAACAAGAAAATGAAAACTAAATTTAAACATAAAGCATGACAATTTTAACTTTTAATGTTAAAGGATGGATAAATCCTCTTAGAAGATAGGCAATGATTATTTGGTTTAAAAAGTTTGAAATGTGATGTTTGTGTGTACAGAACATACATAGAATGTCCAAAGTAGAGTAGGAATGTATAATTGCCTATCTGGAAGGAAAGAAGTGGTTACTGGTCTTTTGGTGAAAATACATGTTCAGGACTTATCTTCATTTCAAATATTGACATAGTTGCCTTACATTACAGTATCATAGCCCAGGAAAAGCTATATGTGTGAATTTAGAGATTACTAAACATAGATGGAGGCTTCTGAATATATATGCTTATACTGATCCTATTAAGTAAAAAAAGTTATGGGAGTGTGTGATGATATGAGGTAGTGCCATCTGAGCCAGGGAGACTAGGGCAGTGCATGTGTAACATATGCCAGCATAGCTAGCTGGAGTTTTGAACAGAATTTTATGTCATTTGATTTATCACACTGATTTGTACATATGCTTATGTTAAGAATGTATTTGTAAAGTTACTTGTGTTAAAAATCAACAGTGGGTCCTGCTGTACAGAAAGGAGATATATATGTATGTCAGATAGTATTGTAGTAGTGTCAGAAGGAAGATGGTGGCACCTTGTGTGGCAGTGGCCTCTCCAGCTCCCAAGGTGTGTTTGTGTTTTTATGTTGAATTTTTGTGAAATGTCACACTGTAGTCCATTGAATGGTTCATTCTTGACCTGGTCGAGTATGCAGTTGATGAAAGCCGTGATGTACATAGTGCGTTTATTGATTTTTTTGCTTTGTTTGAGGATCCTTAAACTGATCACATAAGTTTGGGCCTTCATTGATGAGTTTGAACTGAGCATGAGAGCAGAAACAAGATTTGTCTGCTGGGTTCGATTATTGTAAAGACTGGATTGAATCTGTTGGGTCAGAGGGAACTGGACTAGATTTGGATCTAGATCAGATGCTGATGATGATGTTGGAGATGGAATTTGGTGATGATGTGGATGAGGAGTGTGATGCCCCACTACCTCTGGGCCAGTAACCAAGGAGCCTCAGTCCTTACCACTTGCACCTGTGGAGAATGTTCACTGAGAGGAAAACAGATACACACACAGTATCTCCAGATGCAGCTCTCTGCATCAAGTGCAGTCAAGCACAATTTCCCTTAAGAACACACAGGGAACACAGTCAGTCTGGGGCTGGTTTCTCCCTCTTTCACCAAATCCCCAATAAGACTCTCTGCTGGAACAGCTAAGAGTTGAGTCCTTAGCTAGGGTACCAAGCCTAATCCTCAAGCACTCTCTGTCCAGTCAGTGCATTGTGTCCCTGCCCAAGTAGCTGACAGACACACTCTTTGAGATTTGATTTCAACACACACACACACACACACACACACACACACACACACACACACACACACACACACACACACACGCACACACCTGGGAAAGGCTGGCACAAGTTTACTAGCTATGCCCCCTTTTGCCCTGACTATAAGGTAGTTATCACTGCCACCAGAACCTATCACCAGCTACTTTAAGGCCCTTAACAAAGGGTGCCTAATATACTGAATGAAATTAATATTAATACAAATGGTAGTTTGACCAAGAGCAAGGCTAATAGGAGTGGCCCATACAGTGTCACCAAATAAATATGCAAATACTATCAAAACTTAAATATTTCTACAAAGATCAGCCACAGTGAAAGGTTTAAATATATTTAATAATAAGCAATAAAAGAACAAGAAAATAGTAAGCATATATTCACAGTGACATCAGAGTTCAAAATCGCAGGAAATATTTAAAATAACATTGAAGGACAGACTCATACAAATAAAGAAAAACAAAATCAAAACTAAGCTTCACTATATTCCTGACTGAATATAAGAAAATTACTATCCCCTACTTACTTAATAAAGCAAGGCCGATGATGTGGTGAATGGTCCTTCTTGATGTCAGGCCCAAGACAGAATACAGAATGGTCTGTCTCACTAAGAGACTTCTCAAATAATATCTAAAATATTACTTCCGGGATAGCTTGCAGAATTACATCACTTCTGGTTATCTGACTTCTAGTTCTCATGCAAACCCCATAGCTGGAAGCTGGCAGGATTTAGCACCTACCTGTAAAAATGTGCAAGCGTGCGGCACACACACACACACACACACACACACACACACACACACACACACACACACAGGCATTTTCTCAGATCTGTGGCAGGCACCGGAAGTCATAAAACAATTTCATACCTCCAAGCTTCCAGAGTAGCCATTAGTTCACCCCGAAGACAATATAGAAGGCTTCCTGGTACGGACTTTGTGTCTCTGGCTGCATTGAAACCTATGAAATACCATCATTTTATAGCATCTAATTAAATCAAAAGGTGCTTCAACAAAGTATTAGTTTAAGGGTCTGTACACTTATGCAACCAGCTTATTGTACATTTTTTATGTTTTATGTTTTTCTTCTAATATATTTGTTTGTTTTTCAATTGAATTGTACAGGTTATAGGCCACATTAAAGGCAAGAAAAGTTTTGAAATGATTTATTGAGGTCTCATTTTTTTATATCACAAAAACCTGGCATTTTAACAGGGGTGTGTACACTTTTTATATCCACCTTATGTAACTCAAATTTGTGAGACACATTAGGTTTGCACGGCTAAGCTTATAAGGGCCCTAGTTGTTGTTAGCCTAGTATATACTTATGAACCAATGAACCTATGAAAATCATCTCACTATTTGTAGTAGATTTGTTTTACATGAACAATTATTTCATTCATATGACATGGAACCTTATTTTCTTAGATTGCAGAAAGATCATGCTGCATAATGGTTTGCCTGTACATCATTGATTGAGGGGTGGGTACATTTAAAACATATGTTTATAAAAAATACAAACAGCATTTATTTGAAGGAAAGAGGAAAGATACTAAGTGTTATTAACAATTATTAAATACTTAATAAAGAAAGCATGTTTAATAATATGGATAGTGAAGTTTTAAAAATAGGGCAATGAATTGCAAATGTGGTTATACAAAATAAAATATTGTAAAACAGGAAAACTGCTAATGTATTGTCTATTTCTTTATGTATTCATAATTATATATTACATATGTTAGGGTTACAAAAAGAGAATGGAAAAGTAGTTTATGGTGTTAACAATTTACTGAATATTGTCCAGCCATGGTTATATCACACTTACAAACCAAGGCATGTTATGATTGTACTGCTGCGTCTTTCTGTAAATGTTCCATGATTTGGAGAAACCTATTACTATGTTTGAATTACAACTAGCTTTAAAGAGAGTTTTGGCAAAAACATTCCCTGATGAGGGTGGCATTTTTTGTTTTTTGTATAGATTATTAGATAAGTGGCAGTCAAATATCTTACTAAAAGTTTATAATGAATGGCATGGAAAAGATATAAATAGAATGGGATAAAGAAATATATATGTTCTTATTGTTTTTTTTTTATTTGGAAGGGAAGCAATAAAGACATTTTTAATAACTGAAGACCTATATTAATATTAAGTGTGATTATAAATTGCTTGCATATATGGTGTAATGTATACTTAAGATACAATTAGAAAAATATTTACTTTCTGAGATTCGGGGTATATCAGGAAATTAGGAACAATGGCAATATTATGGCTAGTGAGATATTATATGAGAAGCTATTCCTTACAAATGAGAAATGTTTTTTATGAAGGATGGATATTTCTGAAGCTTATGATTCTGTTCATCATGGTGTTCTGCAAAATATTTTGCTAATGTAAGTATTTGGTACAAAATGTTTTTCTACGTTTTGAAATATATATAATAATTTGAAAATCATGCATATAACAGAATGGTTATAATGTCGAACATTTTTTACACTGACAGAAGTGATCAAAACTCATTTGAGCCCTTCTGCCGGTATTAAGTCCATGCAAGATTATTGTGAACAATGAGGATCAGGGAATTTGTCCTTTACTCACTGTAGCGCAATCTCAGAGTTGGCATATATTATTAGCATGGGGGTTTTGGGGGTGCAGCCTTCCACATGGGGGATGCAGGGGAGGGCCCGCTCCCCCATGCAAAAAATGTAAGTGCTTTGTTTTTTGGTGGGTTTGGCTTTCAGTCTTTTGGGATAAATGTTTAGCCATTTGACATTTGTGTGCTTCTATGTTTTGAACTGATATGCTAAACCGATAACTAATCATGTCAGAGGTGATTAAATACTCAAAGTGTGGCTTACCACAGGGATTCCCTATGAGTATTTACTTTTGGAGATATATATATATATATATATATATATATATATATATATATATATATATATATATATATATATATATATATATATATATATATATATATATATATATATATATATATATATATATATATATATATATATATATATATATATATATATATATATATATATATATATATATATATATATATATATATAGGGTCCCTATTAGATCAGCGAATGCTTAAAAAAGCGAACGCTGATTGATCGAACTTATTTAAGCGAATGTTCAAAATATCGAAGCAACAGAAACCCAAATTTTTTCCTAGGGAAAGAATTAGGTTGTCCATTTCTGTTGCTTCAGAATTTTCAGTCTGTGGTGGAAAGTTACAGGTCGGATTCAGGTAAGTGTGCGATTGTGTGGATGTGAGTGTTAGGGTGGGTTAGGTGAATTAGGGTTAGGGCGTGGGTTAGGTATGTGTGCGATTGTGTGGACGTGAGGTTTAGGGCAGGTTTCGGTGAGTTAAGGTTAGGGAGCGGGTGAGGTGAGCGTGCGATAGTGACGGACCTTAGGGTTAGGGTTTGGGTTAAGGTAAGTGGATAGTTAGTGGTGTGTGCATAGTTTAGTGTAGGGTTAGGTGTCAGATTTTAGGTGCATGTGTGTGGATTTCTGTTTGTTTGGTGTGCTTGTGTTGTGTGTATGTGTTTTGGATCAGCGATTTCTTTCCCCTAGGAAAAAAATCTCTGATCTGACAGTTCGAGATTGTAAGCTTTTGCTTACATAAGTTTGATCAATCAGCTTTCGCTTTTTTAAGCATTCACTGATCTTATATAGACTCATATTCATATATATATATATATATATATATATATATATATATATGTGTGTGTGTGTGTGTGTGTGTGTGTGTGTGTGTGTGTGCGCGTAAAGACTGCTAGAGATGAGTGAAGGCTGCCAGCTTAGTCAAATGGAATTTGGTACATAATTCTGTCATTTGTAAATATAAATGTTGAAATACAGGCTTGTTTTCTTAAATGAAAGAATATGCTGTGAAATGTTGAACTTAAAACAATGTAGCAGCATTGCCCTCTACTGTAAAGAAAGCTAAGTCAAGCATTTTTGTCTTGAACATCCAACTCACAGCATTGTCTTGCTCATATGTAAGTTATCTTAGGCTTGTATTTTCTTTTAGAAATATCTAGGAGCTAGAAAGATTAGACTAAGTGTTTTTACTGTTATGTCAGAACTGTACTACTGAATTATTTTACGTATTTCTGGGTGATCTCTGAACTCTTGACTAGCACTGTGTAGTAGAAAGTATTGTCTTGTGATTTTAATTATTTATTATTAAATATTGTAAAACCTTTTTACTGTGGCTGTTTTGTGTAGAGATAAGTTAAACTCTAAGAGTACATTGCATGCTTATATTGAGCCTATACCAAGTCACTCTACTAAGCCTTGACTGTTTAGCCACAACTACCAATTGGATAATAATATTGAACAGTAATAATTGGACACCCTTTTAAGGTCCTTTGAGTAGCTGATAATTATTAGTGGGTGGTGGCAGGGTACTACCGTATAGTTTGGGAGAAAGGAACACAGCTGGAGAAACTGTGCCTGCCTTCCCCAGGAGTATCTGTGTGGTTGTATAAACTCTTCTCAAAGCGTGTGTGTGTGTGTGTGTGTGTGTGTGTGTGTGTGTGTGTGTGTGTGTGTGTGTGTGTGTCAGCTACTTGGGCAGGGACATGAAGCACTGGTTGGACAGAGAGGGTGCTAAAGGTTTTAGCTTGCCCACTAGGCTGAGATCTGTACCCTATAGCTGTGCTAGTGGGGGAGTCTTATTGGGGACCTGGAAAGCAAGGGAGCGACCTGCCCCGGACTTACTGTGATCTCTGTGTGCTCTTAAGGGAAATTGCTCTTTACTGTGTGTATTTGTTATCCTTTCCTCATATATGAGACGTCCTTTCTGGTGTTAGTGGTGAGGACTGAGGCTCCTTGATTGCTGGGCAGGCATCACATATCAATTGTTTGGCAGTGGTGGGATATCCACATAACATATTAATTAGTTGGCAAATACTAATTGGCTTGTAATGGTGTGGGTAGAGTGAATCCTGTAGCTTGTGTATAGTGAGCTTTGAAAGTGTTTTGTACTCTAAAACAGCCACACAGTGAATACTCGGAGTTCAGATCACAATTGTTTTATTTCTTTTGCTAGCTTAGTTAGTCAGGGTGAGCAGGCAGTATGTCAGGAGAGGAGTATGGAAATCTGACAAGGAACCAGCTGGCAGAGATGTGCCAGGCTACGGGACTCATGCATGGAAACCTGACTAAGCAGGCCTGATTGCAGTCTTGGTTACTGCTGCACCAGAAAAAAGCAACCAGGGGGACAATCAGACTGGCAGTGGAGATATAATACCCTCAGAGAATGGACAGCTCAACCTTTCAGCAGTGAACTTAAAAATCCAGCTGGAGCTAAAGAGACTTGAGTTGGAGGCCAAGCGTGTGGAATTAGAAGCAGCTAAGAGACTGAGGCATCTAGAGAGTGAGGAGAATGAGAAACTGCTACGCCTAGAAGCTGAGAAAAAAGAGAAGCAGAGGCAGCATGAGAAAGAGATGCTGACTCTTCATCAGAGTCATGGAGGTAATGGGGAAGGGAGTAACTGGACCCCAGAAGCATAAAACATCAGTAAATGTATTCCGCAGTTTAAAGAGGGGGATAATTTTGATAGTTTCATTCATATGTTTGAGAGGGTATGTAAACAATATGAAGTTGACCAAGGGCTCTGGGTACAGTTCCTGACCCCCTTACTCCATGGTAAATCTGTAACTGTATTATCTAAAATGTCTGATGGTGCAAATTTTCATCATACTGCTGTAAAAAAATTGTCTATTAGAGTTTTTTAAGCTAACACCTGAAACGTATAGGAAAAAGTTTTGTGAGCATAGATGCAAGGCAGATGAAAGTGTGTGTGAATATGTTGCTGAATTGAGCACTTATTTCCATAGGTGGGTGACTGGATGTCAGGTCACCACTTTTGAAGGGCTGGCAGACCTTTTGGTGAGGGAACAAGCCCTTAGCACTTTGCCTGAGGACATGAGGATCTGGTTAGCTGATAGACAATGTACTACTTCAGATGAGTTGGGGAAGAAGGGAGACCTATACCTGGCAAGCAGGGCAGCCCTGCACAGGAAGGGGAGCCCCAGTACTGCTCATGGGTCTAAAGGAACCCATGGTGGGCAGCAGAGACTGTCCCAACAGAATCTGCCAGTAGCAGGGGAAGCCACTAGTCAAGGTACATGTCCAGGAGCTGAGGTTACATGTTTTGAATGCAACCAGTGGGGCCATGTGGCATACAGGTGTCCACGGAGGCAAGGTGGGGAACCAAAGGTGAGGGAGCCAGCAAGTGGGAAAGACAAAATGCCAATAGTAGGTTGTCTTGAGACAACAGGGGTACTAAACTACAATCCTGCAGATGCCCTGATAGGGAAGGATTTGGATGAGGCAGTACCATGTGCTTATGCAATTACAAGCGGTCATGCTAGGAGACAAGCATGTGGGTATGGTAACCCAGGGGAGACCCAGACAGACTGCATACTTACAGCCAGGACTGGTGAGGTGGTTACTTCAAGGAGTGAGCTACACTGTAGGAGTGAAACTGAAGGTGAGCCACAGCTGCTTGTGGGTACTGATGGTCCCTTGGACAGAGTGACTGTAAAGGTAGAGATGAGTAGTAGTACCCAGGCTGGAAGTGAGGCACCACTGTCAGAGGATGCCAGACTTCCTGTGGATGTGGAGCTGGGAAAGGTTAGAAGGAGAGAGTTGAGACAGGCTTAGCTCTTAGACCCTATAGTGCAAGGCCTGAGGCAGGTAGCTAGGGAGGCACCTGATTCTCAAGGAAAGGGGGAATCTGTATACTTTGACAAAGGGTTGCTATACAGAGAGTGGACCCCTGAGGGAGGGCTAGAAGGTGAGAGAGTACAGCAGTTGGTAGTGCCTAGAGCCTACCATCTGGCTCTTCTAGCCATAGCGCATGATGTTCCCTTTGCAGGTCATATGGGCATAAAACGTACAAAGAGGCATATAATGCAGAACTTCGACTGGCCTGGAATTTTCACATATGTAACAGGGTACTGCAGGACCTGTGAGCAGTGCCAAAAGGTAGGCAAGGCAGGAGACAAGGTGAGAGCTCCTTTGATGCCTTTGCCTGTAATTGAGGAGCCATTTCGGAGGGTAGCTATGGATATTGTGGGTCTTCTAAGTACCCTAAGTTCCACAGGGGAAAATGTATATCATAGTGGTAGTGGATTATGCTACCCTATACCCTGAGGCAGTGGCTTTGTCCTCCACTGAGTCAGAGAAGGTGGCAAATGCTTTGTTAGAGATTTCCAGTAAGGTGGGTTTCCCAAAAGAAATACTGACTGACAGATCTGCCAATGTCATGTCAGATTTTCTGGCTTGTCTGTGGAAGTCCTGTGAGGTGAAGCACATGAAGACCACCCCCTACCATCCCCAGACTAATGGTCTTGTTGAGAGGTTAAACTCTATAATCAAGTCCATGCTACGGGCATTTGTAGATCAGTTTAAAAGGGAGTGAGACAAATATTTGCCCCATCTGCAGTTTGCTTACAGAGAAGTTCCCAGGAATCCACAGGGTTTTCACCTTTTGAGTTGCTGTATGGGCATAGGATGAGGGGACTTCTAGATTTAATTCGAGATGAGTGGGAAGGTGAGTGCGAGTCTCACAAGGAGTCTGTTGTGGCATATGTCCTATCCCTCAGGACAAGGCTCAGGGAACTCCTGGGATTGGCCCAGGAGAACCTGGAAGAAGCCCAACAACAGAAAAGGTGTGGCATGACAGGAATGCTCGAGCTGGAGAGTATGCTGTGGGGCAGCAGGTAATGGTTCTCATTCCTGTCAGACACAACAAACTGCAAGCAGCTTGGGAGGGACGCTACAATGTGGTAAGAAAGGTAAGTGATGTTAACTACATGGTGGAACTGCTAGACAGAAGACAGGAGCAAAAAATTGTACCATGTTAAAATGATGGAACCTTGCCATGATAGGGAGGCCCTTGTGTTGAACATTTGCAGTGGATTGCAGGAGGAGTCTGAGGGAGATCTATGGACTGATCTCCTCAGTGAGACTCGAGCTGACACCTCGGTGGAAGGGGTAGCAATGTCCCAGCAGCTATCTCCTACCCTGGTTTGAGAAATCCAAGCAGTGTTGCAGGAATTTGGGGATATGTTCACTGGGAAACCAGGGAGCACCCACCTGGTGCAGCACCAGGTGGATATAGGACCCCAAAGGCCTATTAGACAGGGGTCTATATTATAACATCAAAGTTTTTAAACATCGAATGGTATAATATCGAACCCCAAACACCGAAATCTGAAAACATCGAACAGTCAGAATACCAAATTTTTTCCTAGGGAAACAAATCGCTATTCCGAGAAACATACACACAACACAAATACACACAAAAAACAGCAATCCACACACATACACTTAAATTCCTATACCTAAACCTAAACTAAACTTTACATACAACCATTTTCTCGTACTCTATTTCTCCTTCACTCTTTTCATCTCTACCTTTCTCATTTCTCTTCCTTTCACTGTACAGATTTAAGTATATACATTTTATGTACAATTTGCTATCTTGTAATGAACTGCATATTGGAAACTTGTTTCTCTTTTGAAATGATCATTCATTCCTTGTGTTGATATGACTCCAATTTTTGCTATTTCTTAAAGTAATGATTTGTTTATGTAATGTACTTAGTATTTAGTGGAGCTTTTCTCCTCGGGCCTCTGCTGAAAATGGACATGTATCCAGCCTGACTAGCCCGGTCAACAAATGTAAAATAAAAATAAAATAAAAATAAACATACACTACTATCTATCCACTTACCTTAACCCAACGCTAACCCTAAGGTCCGACACTATCGCACACTCACCTCACCTGCGCCCTAACCCTAACTCACCTAACCCACCCCTAACCCTAACCTACACACAACCAAACACTTACCTGACCCACGCCCTAACCCTAATTCACCTAACCCACCCCTAACCCTAACCTACACACAATTACACACTTACCTGAACCTGACCTGTAACGTTCCAACATATCAAATGCTGAAAACAGCGAAGCCAGAGCAACGGCCCACCGAATTCTTTCCCTGGGAAAGAATTTGGTGTCCTGCACCTTCGCTGTTTTCAGCGTTCGACATTATGGGTTCGATATTATAACATTCGATGTTTATAAACTTCGATGTTATAATATATGTCCATTAGACAGCCCCCTTATAGGGTACCTGAGAGTCAGACAGACCCTGAGGGAGGAGGTACAGGATATGTTGGAACTTGGAGTGATTCAAGAGTCCACAGTCCCTGAGCCTCCCCAGTGGTGCTGTTGCCAAAGAGGGATGGCAGCACCAGATCTGTATGGACTACAGGAAATTAAATAGTCACACAGAGCCGGATGCTTACCCCATGCCTAGGACAGATGAGGCCCTAGAGCAGCTGGGTGGGGCTAAGTATCTTACAAGCATTGATCATACCAAGGGTTACTCCAGGTGCTCTTGACTCCCAGTGCTAGACAGAAGTCAGCCTTTGTGACTCCTTTTGGCTTGTATGAGTTCACAAAGATGCCCTTTGGGATGAGGAATGCCCCAGTGACTTTCCAGAGGCTGGTAGATCTTATCCTAGCAGGAGCAGGAGGGTTTGCCCTTGCTTACCTAGACGATATTGCCATCTACAGCCACACCTGTTCAGAGTACCTTCAGCATGTCAGGGAGGTGCTGGGCAGACTACAGAGGGCAGGGTTGACCATTAACCTGAGCAAATGTCAGGTGAGTATGGCAGAGGTCTCCTACCTAGGACATAGAGTGGGGAGTGTTAAGATAAGGCCAGAACCTGCCAAAGTGGAAGCCATTCAGGCATGGCCTGCACCTGTTACTAAAAAGCAGGTGAGGGCATTTTAGGGACAGCAGGGTACTACAGAAAGTTCATCCCCAGTTATAGTACCATAGCTGCTCCCCTCACAGACCTGACAAGGAGGAACAGGCCAGATAAGGTAGTGTGGACCCCAGCATTTGAGCAGGCATTCCAGAAGCTTAAAGAAGCTTTGGGAGGACCCCCTGTGTTAGCCAGTCCAGATTACAGCAAATAATTTGTTGTGCAGGTGGATGCTTCAAACCATGGGGTAGGGGCTGTACTTAGCCAGATTTCTTTAGAGGGAGAAGAGCACCCAGTGGTTTATCTCAATCATAGGTTCCAACCAAGGGAGGAATGCTATGCAGATGTAGAAAAGAAATGTCTAGCCATAGTGTGGGCACTGCAGAAACTTCAGCCTTATCTGTATGGAAGAATATTCACTGTTATGACAGATCACAACCCCCCTAACATGGTTAAACAGAGTCAGCCAGCAAAATGCCAAGTTGCTAAGTTAGAGCCTGGGGTTGCAAGCATATGATATGTCAGTGCAGCACTGCAGTGGGATTAACAATGCCAATGCAGATGGGCTCTCAAGACAGGGAATGGGGGTAAGGTATACGCAGACAGACCTAACTCTCTCAAGCAGCGTCTCTCAAGGGTCACTTGAAAAACTAGCTTGAGTTCTCCAGGGGGAGAAATGTGAAAACTGGTAGAGATGGGTGAAGGCTGCCAGCCTAGTCAAATAGAATTTAGTACATAACTCTGTCATTTGTAAATATAAATGGTGAACTACAAGCTTGTTTTCTTAAATGAAAGAATATGCTGTGAAATGTTGAAATTAAAACAATATAGCAACATTGCCCTCTGCTGTAAAGAAAGCTAAGTCAAGCACTTTTGTCTTGAACATCCAACTCACATCACTGTCTTGCTCATATGTAAGTTATCCTAGACTTGTGTTTTCTTTTAGAAATAGCTAGGAGCTAGAAAGATTAGACTAAGTGTTTTTCTGTGATGTCAGAACTGTACTACTGAATTATTTTAAGTATTTCTGTGTGATCTCTGAACTCTTGACTAGCACTGTTTAGTATTAAGTATTGTCTTGTGGTTTTAATTATTTATTATTAAATATTTTAAAACCTTTTAACTGTGGCTGTTTTGTGTAGAGATAAGTTAAGCTCTAAGAGTACATTGCATGCTTATATTGATCCTGTACTAAGTCACTCTAATAAGCCTTGACTGTTTAGTCACAACTACCAGTTGGATAATAATATTGCACAATAATAATTAGACACCCTTTTAAGGGCCTTTGAGTAGCTGATAATTATTAGTGGGTGGTGGCAAGGTACTACCGTATAGTTTGGGAGAAAGGGGCACACCTGGAGAAACTGTGCCAGCCTTCCCCAGAAGTGTCTGTGTGATTGTATAAACGCTTCTCAAAGTGCATGTGTGTGTGTGGGGGGGTGTTTGTGTGGGGGGGTCTTTGTGTGTGTGTGGGGGTCTTTGTGTGTGTGTGTGTGTGTGTGTGTGTGTGTGTGTGTGTGTGTGTGTGTGTGTGTGTGTGTGTCAGCTACTTGGGCAGGGACATGAAGCACTGGTTGGACAGAGAGGGTGCTAAGGTTTTAGCTTGCCCCCTAGGCTGAGATCTGGACCCTATAGCTGTGCCAATGGGGGAGTCTTATTGGGGACCTGGAGAGCAAGTGACCAACCAGCCCCCAGACTGTCTGTGATCTCTGTGTGCTCTTAAGAGAAATTGCACTTTACTGTGTGTATTTGTTATCCTTTCCTCATATATGAGACGCCCTCTCTGGTGTTAGTGGTGAGGACTGAGGCTCCTTGATTGCTGGGCCAGGGCACATGCTTCGCAATATATATGAGTCAAGGCATCTATTCCATACAATATCATTCTTTTTCACAGAGATATCCTTCTTTGTTAATTTATGCAGGTGATAATTTAATTGATGCTGTTTCAGTTCATCAAGTTAAAGTTTTAATGGAGTAATGCTACTATTATCCACAGTATGTTTACCTGTTAATGTTAATAAAAGTATTGGTTTTGGGATGTATGATGTCATTGAAGGTATTTGCTTTCAAAAATAATGCTTTCTTACTTTAGGTATTAATTTTAAACCAGCCAACTAATGTAAAATATGGCAAAACGTATTTGTTGTTATGTAATAAATACAAAAGTGGACAGCTTTTTCTATGAGTTTATAATGGGAAATTATATGCTGAGTGCTTACTTACTACCACAAAAATATGAATCTATGTTGTTAGGTATTTCCTTTTTCAACTCTATGGGGTTTCAGATTGAGCTCAATTAAGCAAGGAATATTATTTACAAATAAATAAGATGGTGGGTTAGACCTGGATCAACCAGTAGTTCAATATATACAACGTTTCTTCAATGTTAATCCCTTTTTCACCTTTTTATCTGCTTATTATAGAACAATATTGTGAGATGGAAAGTGCATAAAGATGTTCAGAGTAGAGAAGTAAAGGAAGGTGAATTTAAAAATTAATATAAGAGATTTAAATGCTGGGAGTTACATTGTTCAGTGATCTTTGAGGTCTTTGGGGGAAATATGAGTTGAGTAAAGCTAGTTATGCAGTCTTACTTGCTTTTTTATACATAGTTGGAAGTAGCTAGATTGTAATTACATGCACACACATAGGGTTTACATACTAGACTACATCTGAGTGAAAAATATACATTTTTGCATGATTTCATTTGGAGATTAGGGCACAAAAATCTGACAGTATATAAACAGAAATTAGAAAGATTTTGTTTTGATTTACTATATAAACAAAGATCAGAGATTTTATTTTTGTAGTTCAATTGAACATTTTTAGTGCAATACTGTTCAGTATTTTTAGTAAGTTATTCAAACAAGGAACAGAAACTTGGCCTATGTCTAAATGACAGAAATATAGAACTTTTATAGTATGGGATAATTAAGCAATAACCAGTGATGTGGTAGGGTATATTGAAGATTTACCCATGGTTGATGTGGTTTAATCATGAGGGCGAAGCCCGAGTGATTAAATAAAGCCAACCGTGGGTAAATCTTCAATATACCACAACCACGGAGTCAGTTATTGCTATTATACAATGACATTATTTAAGAAAAAAAATACTAACTTTTCTTAAATAATGTCTTTGTATAACGGCGCATTACTGTTCTTCCTCTGGTGGTGGTATACTGCTTCCTTGTGTTGATGTACTGCGCATGTGTATGGGACTTGCATTCCAATGCATACCCAGTACATCAATGCTTTGAAACGGAAGCAATGGAGAAAATAAATTCTCCGTTGCTCCATTTTTTTTTTAGTTTTTAAAATGTTTTGGACACTTTATACCAACAGAAAAAAGTTCGGGCAACCGGACCTTTTTCCGTTGGTATATTGTTGGATTTACAACAGGCATGCTGGCCAATCAGCATGCACATTTTAAAATATTAATGGGGGGGTCATTGTATAATTAATGATTAATTTAGGAAATTATTGTTTGGATGTATATTTTTTGAATGATATGATGTATGAGATGTGCACATGTTTTACAATGTAAAACTTGGATATGTTAGGATGTATGTCAAAAAATTATTGATTTGTTAACTTTCTTTAATGTATTTTTCTGTTTTCATAAGCATGTTGAATGTACTGTTTTTATTTGACATGCTGCTTATAAAGTAAAAACACAAAACCCTACTCTTGTTTTCAATAAATACCATGGAATTTTTTACATCCATTTGAGCAACCATCAACTCAGCAGATGGGACCTCAGTTTAATGTATCATTCAAAAGAAGGCACACTTAATAGAGTGGCTCCCCCATTCTGTGGTACTACAGTGTCAGTAATGGAAAATTTAACCCAAGTACCTGGGCTGGGAATAGAACCCATTGCATTCTGATCTTCCTGTACTAAAAATAAGCATGCTACTTGTTATGCCACTGACAATACTAATCATCATTAAAGCCATCAATACAGCTGAAATAAGCAAGTTGTCTATATGTACAATGCTGCAGAAATTGCTTTTCTGTTAGTCATGAAGAGGTTGCACATTGTCAAGCCATTCTGGTAGCTATTGCAGTGCCATGCTCTGAATATAATGTTTTCTTTTAAAATTAAACATGTATGTCAGAATCAAGTCTGTAAATTGTCCAGCTGTATCCCATTGTGTCTGGAGTAATGTTTTAATTATCTTATAAGTTCTTAAACTAGCCAGCAATACCATTCTTAACTAAGCTTATATTACCCAAGACTAGAAACGTTTTGTGGCTCCGATGGTAAGGAAAGAAGCCATAAATACAGGTTCCCTGGGCAAGAATCCTCATTACAGTGGGACACAATAAACATGGGCCTGTAAAACAAATTCATACATTTGATGAGATGTCATATGCCCTGTGGAAGCTAAGCAGAATAGCAATGTCAAGTAAAGAGTGAAATAGTTAAGTTGTAATTTTATTACATGTGTGATTGTATAGGTCATGTTTGAAAGGAAATATATTGTGCAATGAGGAAAAGTTGTGTTTAGGATACAGTTATTCTTTACTATAAAAGTACCCTACCACACAAAATAATGTCAAAATGATACAAGTGGGAAAAACAATGTCATAAGTTATTATTATTTTTGTAAATCTCCTTCTTACTCTCTTTCCTCAGGTGGCCTATCAGCTGTGATTTACACAGATGCATTTCAGACTGTTATTATGGTCGTAGGAGCATTTGTCCTCATGTTCATAGGTAAGGATGATAATTAGAATGATTGGAGACATGCCCCTGCTCTGCCCTTAAAAATCACCTTATTAACAGATCTCAGAAACTTTTTTTGCTCTGAATTATATTTCTTCTTTGTGCATTTCTTGAGATTAGTATGCATTTTGATTGAACTTTTTTTGCAGTCATTTTCAGTGACTCATCTTTGATTAAACACATTTTCTTTTTTTTAATGCATTATTCCAGTTATTGA
Source organism: Protopterus annectens (assembly GCF_019279795.1). Taxonomy (NCBI): domain Eukaryota; kingdom Metazoa; phylum Chordata; order Ceratodontiformes; family Protopteridae; genus Protopterus; species Protopterus annectens. The sequence continues at coordinate 1,274,576,823 of NC_056744.1, forward strand.
CAAATATCTCATCGGTCATTGTATCTTTTTTGTGCAAAAAGTCACAATAATTATTTATGCTTTTTATTGACAGATAGAAGGTTAGATACCTGTGATGCCTGGAAGAGTACAATATCCAGTATTTCTCAGTAATTGTAAATCTTAGTATGTACAACTGCTTGTTCTGGAAGAGCACTGAGTAGTTAATACATCTAACTGATGAAACAGGATCATATTTCATTACATGAAGAACTAGATAAAAGCTGTTTAGCTTAATATATCTGTGATGTGGAATATTACCAGAAATACCAAACAAAACGTTCTCCTGTTCTTTTTGGAAGCTCATCAGTGAGCTTATTTTAGATAACAAATGTTCCATACTTTTGGAGGTGGAGCTTGACCAGAAAGTAAAATGGATGACTGCAATGAGTTCCTGCTGCTTAACTTTTTAATCATTTCATCTGTCATTTCAAGTACCTGGAAGTTTGATTACAATTAGGAGGTATCTGTGATCAAATCCTTGAAGTTTTACAAGGTTTGAATTCAATGTTGACATATTTTAAGGTAGAAATGTTTCGTATCTCAGTTCTGTTTGACTGTTACAGTGAAAGCAACAGGAGGACCCACTCTTATTTAGAATATTCTTCATTCTAAACATCTCATCTTCAGGATAAGATGGACTTTTCATAGTTCTAAACTTTGTATCACTGATAAAAATCTTTAAAACAATAAATCGGTACTTATATATTATCACAACCGGATTATATACATATAATTTATACTGCTTTAATGTAGCAAGCTGTGGTGGGAGGGGGGGGGGGGTTATTTCACTCAGGTACCTGTTTGAAAATGTCAGGACGGAATAACCTATTACTATACTACAGTTGTTTATTGTACTTTGTTCTTGTTTTTAAATGTATTTTTCAGTTAGAGATTCACCGTCACCTTTTACAGGTGAGGCAGTACAGCGGCAACCACCTTTAAAAGATGACGGGATGTGGCGTTGCAAATTCAGCAGTGTGGGAGTATATGGCATTCCAGATATTAATGATACCGCAGGGTTTTTTTCTTACTAATTTGCATAAAAATGTCAGTAGAAATACCACATAAACCACACAAGCTGCTCAGCCCTGCATGTGTAATGGGTGCACAGTGCATTCCACGTGACGATAGTTGTCAATGATCTAAGTCTTACAAATTCCATGTTTTTTTTTTTTTTTTTTTGGTAAAACAATTCCACTGGTGAGTAGATAAGGATCTGTCACTGAAAAGCTGATCTGAAGTCATATAAAGTGTATAACAGCTATACACCTTCTTTGCAATTCCTCTTAATGCCGTGCAATCTGCATCTTTAATTTGTATGGAATTGCTGCAAAGTAAACAGAAGAACATGGTCTTCTTGAAAACAAATGACTTAAGTTTCCTTCATTTTATTCTAAACTTAAAACCAAACAACACCAAATGAAGTATAGATGCACACACCCAACTTGGTCTAAAAATCGTAGGCAGCTATATATAAAATTTGTCAGCAGGAGAAGGGCCTGAAAATGTGCCGCTTCTCCTGTTAGGGATCTGGTTGCAATAATGCATAAGTACCCAATAAAGTAGAACTGGATTTAAGTTGTTGAATAGAAAACCATCCTTTAAATCTTTATGAAGTGCAGCAGGTGTCAGAAAATGTGCCTACATTTGATCTAGTCTCCAAATATACAAAAGATCTAATTGCCTTAACTTTGAAAAAACTGAGCACAGAAATTAATAATAATAAAATAATGATAAAGTTATTAAATGCAAACACATTTTTGCTTAAGGATCTGGTGACATAAATGTTTCAGTGGCTTATGAAAATATTATCTGTTTTAAAGGCAGTCTGATTTAGTTTTGATAATTAACTAAAAATGGAACAAAAAAACCCCAAAAAACTAGAACACTTTTTTTTAAATTGTAGGCTTAAGAAAGATATAGAAAACAAAGATATAATTTTTTTTTTTTAAAACAAACTTACTGCAGTCTCTGAATTGTTACCTCTTTAAATAAGGGTGGTAATTCTGCTGGTTTCCTTAGGCTTTCAGCCTATCACCATCCTACCTCCTTTATCCAAAATCCTGGAAAATCTATAAGAATGCAGCTACTCAAATCTGTCATTGACAATAACCTCCTCCCCCTGACCTAGAACAGCTGCAGTCCATATCACAGTATCGCTAGCCCTTTGCAGCTATATCAGTTTAGTCAGTCTTCATTGAAACTCTGGTAGCCTAGCTCATCTCTCTTTGTAGATTTATTCAAAACCAACTTTTATACTGTCTCCAAACAAAATCTCCACACCACTGTCCACACTTGGTCTTGCTTACTCTCTCCACTCTTGGTTTTCATAGATGCCTAATAGATTACAAGTAGTAAAGTAACATAATGAATACTCCTCCTTATTACCACTCTCAGAAGTACCACAATGCTATGTACTGCATCCTTTACTGTTCAACATATGTATATATGACCTACACACAGCAGCCAAACAGGCTACAGTTATTCTATATGCAGATGATTCCACACTCATCTACTGTGTAATAATTTACCTAAGCAGACCAGACTCATTCATCAACTCATAGCTAAGAAGTTCACATTTGCTATTAAATGCTAAAATAACATAATTTGTACTGTTCACTTCAAAATACTCACTGATGATAGAGCTACATTAACTATCACCTCAGCCTTTAACACCAGGATTTAGTTACTCACACAAAGCTACTAGGAATCATCATAAATAACAACATTAAATCTTGCATACACTTACAACAAGTTATCAAAAGGATCCTTCAAAACTTTGACCTTCTTTATAGCTCTAAGCAGTTATTTAATTAACTAACTTAAATAAATATTTAACTGGCAGTGCTAAAACTGACCTCATCTAACTTGCACCCCACGCTACAATATACAACCCCAGGTTTCATAAACATACAAGTATCACTGCAACTAGCCTAGAACAATAGCAACATAAAACTGGAACATCTGATACCAGCCATACAGCAAAACCTCTGTACTGTTTGCCCTGAGACACCTTAACTGGACTGAATTATCACATAATGCTTGACCTGCAGTAGTCCACAGTATTAGGTATAGACCACAATTTGCCCAGTCTTACTGAATCTTCTACAACAATACTCTAGTAATTGCTCTCTTGTTCTGAGGACAAACTATTATTCATTATAAAAAAAGCCCACAGCACAGTTGGCAATGCACGTTATATATTAAGATCTGGGAATCTATTACTCTACCTCTTAGATAACTGCATAGCTTACAAGTTTTTAAAACATAACTGAAACAATATTTAATGTTTTCATGGCTATGCCTCCATATATCTCCTGGATAACACTCTCTGCATATTTTTCCTTTATATCTCATTTTGTTACCTTCAACAGGTTTATCAAATAACTTATGGCTTTGTCCACCTCTTATGATGTGTTTTCTGGATTATACAGTATTATCACCTATTCCACTCTGCATGTTAACAACTTTTGTCCATTGTCTTCTTTTTTTCTGTCACTGCTCATGTAAGTCATATCTCTCTCTCTCTCTAATAGCCTGCCCTATCTTACCTTATGCTTATTCCTTCATCAGTCAAGGAACGGTTTGCTATCATAAATTCGAAAATCAGAATAAAATGTGTCTGCATTTTCGAATTTATACATCGGAAATGAACATTTCCGAATCAACCTAAAGTCGAAAACAGCTGTGTATTGTCGAAAATGTCGCTCGCGACATTTACGGCAATACACAGCACTCCCACCCATCCCGTAACTACCTACCTACCTAGCCTAAACTCACAGTTATGCAGGGGGGCAAGCCCCCCTGCACCCCCCTGTGGGGGGCTGCACCCCCCACACCCCCCCTACCTTAATATTCCAACTCTGAGATCGCACTACAGTGAGGAAAGGGATGTATTTCCCTAACCGCACTGTACCGCGATCCCCTCACATGAGCGAACGTTAGAATTGCGAATGCACAGTCCATTCGCAATGGTAACGTTCGCTCACATCACCTGCCGAAATATGAAGTATTCGAACATCTGTTGTTCGAATACTTCATAGCTGTGCAAGTGCACGTCGGCATTGTGATGGTAAACCGTCAAGGAACACTTTCTGCATCTGATTAACCTGTGTTTTTGCTTGATACAATAGCACATTTGCTTGCGTTTCAACTTTTACTTCAGTCATGTTCAGTTCAACTAGACATTATTAAATCAATAAATGTTTAATTCTGATCAAAATGACAGCAGGGTATTAGTACTATTAATCCAGACTACTTCAGTACTCAATTCATTTGACTTGATCAAATAAAACATAGCCACTGTATTGCATTTCAACCTCTTTCACATAGCAAGAAACTAACTTTACCAAGTTTATGACTGTTTAAGTTGAACAACAACTGGGATTAGTCAGTTTCATCCACAGGCCATTTCAATATCCACTTATTATATTCACTTTCTTTTCTCTACACCCCAGAGGTGTTTCCAAGGGAAAACAGTCTTTTCCTGGAGGTTTTCTTTTTGATTGATTACATATCACTGCTTTTATCTCATATCCTCCTATCTTATGTATTAATTATTGATCCTCATCTCCAGGAAAAGACTGTTTTCCCTTGGAACTTTGTAACTGATGGCAGAAAGAATCATGGAACAAAGCTGTGTTGGCTATATTACCCAAGAGACACCCTTCAGACCCAGCTCATACAGACTTATTTCAGTTGTAAATTTGTGCTTATACTAGCTGAGAGAATGACAGTGGTGCTGCTCAAATTGATAGATATGGATCATTGCAGTTTTTTTCCAGTGGAGGCAAACATTTAACAGCATTAACAGAAAGACAATGATCCAGAGAGAAGTATACAATATTGTATTTAGATTAGTTGGTGGGTCCTAATGCAAAAAAGCATTTAATATTGTCAACTGTGATTTTTTGAGTAGGGTGATGGAAGCATTTGCAAGCTCTGGTAGAATAACAGGGTTAATTAGCAGGATATATGAAGAGTTGGAGGCTAGAATTAAATGCAAGGATTAATTACTGACAAGCTGTGTTTGAGCAGAGGAATCAGCCAGTGGTGTCCTGTTTCCATTTTGTTATTTGTTTTTTATTTAGAGCCACTGACAAAGAAAATAAGGGACTCAAAAGCTCAAGGATATAATTGGTATGATAATTAATAAAGCTAGCATTATTTGCAGATGATAGTAGTTCATAGTTGAAAACTCCAGAAAAAAACATTTTTTATGGACATATGAATTGGTTCAGCAGTCCTCATACTTATGGGGACATGATAAGATGAAGTACCTGCGTTTATTCATTAAAATGATTCTGTCATGGCAGCCAGTGATATGTGGGGAATAAACTAAACAAAGTATAATACTAACTCTGAGAAATTGGAGGCTCTTCATTATGGATATGAATAGTAAGATGCAAGCAATGAACATGTTTTAGTCCATTTAACTTAATATACAGATCAGGCATATTTTTATCAATCAGAGGAGGAATTCTGAGCCATAATTAATATACAGTCAAAGGAGTTTATTTCATAGGGGATAAGGGGAAGAGTTAAGTGGGATAAGCTGATCCTCCCTCTAGAACAAGATGGTTTAGGGCTACCTGATTTGAATGGATATTTTTGACCTATGCAGTTAAGGCTGATATATGTAATACAAGCTGAAGGCTATAAATCAAAGTGGAAATGGATAGTGATGAAACGGGTGTCTCAGTTCAAGAAATAAGGAGAGAGTAGGATTTTGGATGCAGATCTTTAAGGGGATTAAGAACAATCTGCAGTAAGAAATTATTCTAAGAACTAAACCAACACAGGAATGTTGAAATTATATTTTGCCAGCAGGGATGATTTCATGTAGAGATATAGAAAATAGGCATAGGGGGTTGAATTTAGTGGGGAAAATTATCAAAGGAACCAAGATATTGGGAAGGAATAACAAGAGAGGGAAAGGTAATATAGTTGGATGAAGCCAACCAGAAGTTCAAACTGGAGGTTAGAGACTGATATAGTAAAAAAGAAAGGGATTTGGGACTGCTTAGTGAAAGATCAGCTCTGGTAGAGTTTTAGGTGAGTCTGGAACAGAAGCTGCTTTTAAAATGATTGAAGGAAACTCGAAAAACGAACAAACAACCCAGCAATGGAAAACAGGAAATCTGGTTGTGTGGTATAAAGCACCCGACTCCACGGCAGTTAATTCACTCCTTTATTCACACAAAAAACAGAACGGATTGAGCGCTTTCGTCTCCACCCTGGAGACCTCTTCAGAATCACTTATGACAAACAACATTGAAGTATTTATACAATAGACAATGCTATTAAAATAATCATTGCTCAATTAATCAATTACACAATAAAACAATAAAACAATATAGAATTTAAACTGAACTGGTTGATCATCCTAAGCCTACACTTCCACAAATTTTATGCCTTGTTGACATTGCACCTTAACAGCATGAAATACAGATTTATACACAAAATAAAACAAAACAGTATGTCAGGACTGACTGAACCATATATATAACTATTGTTCTAGTTCTTGTATCATTTACTTAGGGCTAAAAAATATAACTAAGAATATGTTATAACATATTTATAAAATTGTTTAAAAATGTTTAAAAAATATATATAAATATATGTATTGTATATGTGTGTATAAAAAAATATATATAAATAATATATATATAAAAAATATAAAAAATATATATGTATATATGTATAAATAAATAAATAAATATTGTTATGAATTCCTTTTTAGTGATATCTCATGTTATAAATATATATTAGTTTTTCTCTATGAAACGCATACAAAACACTTATAACAAGACTTTAAATCATTACACTTAGTACGTACCATCAAGAAAGTGAAATTAGAAAGTAATACGTCAGTATGCAAAGACCTATCGTCTGAAATACTATATATAAAAAAGTGTTAAAGCATTAACTATATTTTGATATAAAAAATATTTATCAATTAGTTAAACACTATTATCCACTTTAAAAATGTTTCTTAGGGTCTAATGCTAGTACTTTTAATGCTGGTGCAATGGATATACAATCGTTCAAACCTTTGCCATTGCAGGCATCTAATCTGAGCTGCCACATCATCTCCCTGTATAATAATTTTGTAGTCCAGTCTCCCCCTCTATCTGGACTCTCAACAATTTCCAAAGCCCAGAATTTAAAATTAGCATTAAGACATACCATAGAATGTCTGTAAAGTGCATTATTAACATTTTTACGGTTAATGTCTCTTATATGTTCATATATTCTTCTACGTAGGTGTCTCTCAGTTTTTCCTACGTAGAAGCACCAACAGAATGTACAGTATGCTAAATAGACCAGACCTTTGGTGTAGCAGCTACTATATTTTTTCGCTTTTAATGTAGTGTTTAAACTAGGTAAATAAATAGATTTTTCACCTGCTATAAACGGACATTGAGGGCATCTATTACACCTAAAAGTTCCTCTTTTATGATTAAGAGTCAAAGAATTATTGTCATCGAATCGTTCTTTACCATTTTCCAGGATGTTTTTTAAGTTGTAGTTCCTTCTATAACTATACATGAGTCTACTCTTAAAAACATCAACCCTGGTGGGCATGGTGTTGAACATTTCCCACACACTGTTGATACTTTTTTTTCAACCATTCAATGTTCTTGTGATATGTCAAAGTCAGATATGGGGTGTTATTAGTAGGATTTAAATCACTCTGGTCTGAGTCGAATATACTCCCCCCATTCTGTGTAGATACATTGCTACTAGGTATTAGCCTGCTCAACAGTGGGGTGTATCTGGTATTCCTATGTGTAATAACGCATTTTTTTGCTTCCTCAATCAATTCACTCGGATATCCCCTTTGTGAAAACATATTATTCAAGGTATTTAATTCATTCAAAAAAACATCTTCTTTACTTGTCATCCTAGAAGCCCTAATCATCTGACCCCTTATAATATTCTTTTTTAATACAAGGGGATGGTCACTGTCAAAATGTAGATATGCGTTAGAGAAATTCTCTTTCCGATATAGGGCTGATGTATATCCTTTCACTTCTTCATCTTTCATTAATTTAACATCCAAATAATTAATTAATTAATTGTGTTCTTTTGAACCTCATGTGTGAAGCTCAGGAATGATGTACTCTTGTTGATGTATTCGATAAAATTATATATTTCTTCTTCCTGGCCTTTCCATAAAATTAAAATGTCGTCCAAGAATCTGAAGTAACTATGCATATATTGATAGTATTCCGATGTGAAAACATAATTCTTCTCCCAAAAGAGCATGACAATATTCACATAAATGGGAGCGCACGCCGCTCCCATTGCCACTCTTTCGGTTTGATGGTAATATTCTCCTTGAAAATAAATAAAATTGTTCCTTAATACCAATTCCATGTTTTCAAGTATAATACGGAATTCTTCAGGTTTAAGTACGTCCAAGTCCACAAGAATCTCTTCAAACCATGCTAGCCCAATATCATGGGGTATTACCGTGAAAAGGTCTTTAACATCAATAGTTATAAAGATAATTTCATCATTGTAGTTTAATTTATTCACTTTCTTTAGTAAGTCCCATGAGTCAATCAATAAATGTTGATGTTTCAAATGGTAACCCTTTAATTTCACATCAATATATATAGCTAATGGTTGTGTCTTTGATCCCTGTGCTGACACAATAGGTCTCATAGGGGGATCAGTAACACTTTTGTGAATTTTAGGGATGCCGAAGATAGCTGGAACTGCTGGTTTACTGACCATAAAAAACTCAAATAAGTCCTTGTCATATAGCCCTTGTAATAAGTTGTCTTCAAGAGTAAAATCAATTTTAGAATAGGCTATATTTATTTCGTTTCGAGATACTGTAGTGTAGCTTCTATTGTTCAATATATTCAGCATTCTCTTAGTGTAATCCCACTGGTCCATAATGACCATGCCTCCACCTTTATCAGGTTTCATTATTCTAACTTTTTTATTTCTTTTTAATGAAAGGAGAAGCTTATTTTCTTCTTCTGACAAATTTGTCAACCCAGTATTATGATGGTGGGGATAATTATTCCTAATAGTATTACATACAACATTCTCAAAACTCTGAATATCATGTTGAAGAGGTGGATTGTATGTGCTATGTCTTTTTAGCCCTTTAGACCCATTTATAGCAGGTGAAAAATCTATCTATTTACCTAGTTTAAACACTACATTAAAAGCGAAAAAATATAGTAGCTGCTACACCAAAGGTCTGGTCTATTTAGCATACTGTACATTTTGTTGGTGCTTCTACGTAGGAAAAACTGAGAGACACCTACATAGAAGAATATATGAACATATAAGAGACATTCACCGTAAAAATGTTAATAATGCACTTTACAGACATTCTATGGTATGTCTTAATGCTAATTTTAAATTCTGGGCTTTGGAAATTGTTGAGAGTCCAGATAGAGGGGGAGACTGGACTACAACATTATTATACAGGGAGATGATGTGGCAGCTCAGATTAGATGCCTGCAATGGCAAAGGTTTGAACGATTGTATATCCATTGCACCAGCATTAAAAGTACTAGCATTAGACCCTAAGAAACATTTTTAAAGTGGATAATAGTGTTTAACTAATTGATAAATATTTTTTATATCAAAATATAGTTAATGCTTTAACACTTTTTTATATATAGTATTTCAGACGATAGGTCTTTGCATACTGACGTATTACTTTCTAATTTCACTTTCTTGATGGTACGTACTAAGTGTAATGATTTAAAGTCTTGTTATAAGTGTTTTGTATGCGTTTCATAGAGAAAAACTAATATATATTTATAACATGAGATATCACTAAAAAGGAATTCATAACAATATTTATTTATTTATTTATATATATATACATATATATTTTTTATATTTTTTATATATATATTATTTATATATATATATATTTTTATACACACATATACAATACATATATTTATATATATTTTTTAAACATTTTTAAACAATTTTATAAATATGTTATAACATATTCTTAGTTATATTTTTTAGCCCTAAGTAAATGATACAAGAACTAGAACAATAGTTATATATATGGTTCAGTCAGTCCTGACATACTGTTTTGTTTTATTTTGTGTATAAATCTGTATTTCATGCTGTTAAGGTGCAATGTCAACAAGGCATAAAATTTGTGGAAGTGTAGGCTTAGGATGATCAACCAGTTCAGTTTAAATTCTATATTGTTTTATTGTTTTATTGTGTAATTGATTAATTGAGCAATGATTATTTTAATAGCATTGTCTATTGTATAAATACTTCAATGTTGTTTGTCAAAAGTGATTCTGAAGAGGTCTCCAGGGTGGAGATGAAAGCGCTCAATCCGTTCTGTTTTTTGTGTGAATAAAGGAGTGAATTAACTGCCGTGGAGTCGGGTGCTTTATACCACACAACCAGATTTCCTGTTTTCCATTGCTGGGTTGTTTGATTGCTTTTGAAATGAGATAATTACCATTGATAATTAGCTCACTTAAGTATTCCAGAAATATTTCCATTTGTGCCTTTTCTTTGTTTCCAAATTACTCTGCTTGATACAAATTTTCATAAAATTTCTGAAGTACCTCTACTACTTCTATTTCTCTTGTTATAGGCATCCTAACTTTGGTGACAACCCTTTCTACTTTCTGTTGCCTAACCTATTGTGCTATAAGGTTTTGTGCTCTCGAGTTGTTATCAAAAATATTTCCTTAACTGCAACCTTTTTAAGCTTTTTCATATAATCCAAATACTCCCTAATTTTCCCTTTAGCACTCTGCAGTTGCTTCTCTTTTTGTTTTGCTAGATTCCACTTATTCTGCAATACTTTAACTTTCGTCACCCTCTCTAAATGATTCCTATTACTTCTTAACCATACCTCTTTGTCTTTTATTTCTACCTTATTTGTAAACTCCATTTTCATTTATCCCATTCACTAGCTATTCCTTCTGATAAAATTTCTATCTTTCCTAAAAGTTCTTAAATAATTAACACTACCCTTTCCATAAATGCTTCTTTTTTTAATAAGTAAATAGGAAAGCACCAATGTCTCATTTTTACTTCATTGCCATGCATCTTTATCTTAGGCTTTATTGGTGCATGATCTGAAATAGTTATTGGATATTTATCAAAGCTTTCAAACAAATACACATGCTCCTGTGGAATATAAATTCCATCCAGTCTAGCCTAGTTCTTGTAGCTTGGAGAATAACATATAAATTCTGTCTGATTTCTTACTAATGAATTCACATCGGCCATGACAAATATTCCCATATATTGCTTCAGAAACTAAATACCATATTGTCTATACTCGTCATATGTTACTGCTTACTTCAGATGTCAAGTTAAAAAAGCATTACGACTAGAAATTATTTAACTTTTGTCAACTTCTCTAAATAATCCCCAGTAATTCTTAACCATATCACATTTGTCTTTTATTTCTACCCTATTTTTAAACTCCATTTTCATTTTATGCCATTCACTAGCTATCCCTTCTGATAAAATTCCTATTTCCCTAAAAATTCTTGAATAATTTCCAGTACCCCTAAATGATCTCTTTTTAATAAGTAAGCAGGAAAGCACCAGTGTCTCATTTTTACTTCATTACTGTGCATTTCTATCTTTGGTTTTATTGGTGCATGATCTGAAATAGTTATCTGTGTCAAAGCTTTCAATTAAATACACATGCTGCTGTGAAATATAAATTCTATCCAGTCTAGCATAGTTATTGTACCTTGAAGAATAACATGAACATTATGTGTGATTTCCTGCTACTGAATTCACATCATCTATCCTAAATATTTCCATATATTTCTATAGAAACTAAATATCATATTGTCCATACTTATAGGTTCATAGGTTGGTACTAGGCTATCAGCCCTAGGGCCTATACAAGCCTAGCCATCATACATTAATTCTTGCTTCAAAAGTGAAGTTAAAAAAGCATTACAATGGCCAGAAATTCTATCTCAGTTCACAATGATTTTATGTTTCCAAGTCATCAGCCTTGTGACACTATGTTTGTAGTTATGTATTATATAATCAGGATTATAAAGGTGTGAGAACAATTTCTCATCAGGAATTTTCTCATCATTAGCCAGTAATTAGATTATTCAGAAAAATTTGAACAACGTTAATTTAAATTTTTTATAATAATGTTGCATCTGCCCTTATTTTCTGCTAACAATGATGGTGGCGTAACTTAGATTTTCTACCCAAGACCAGTAAATCTAAAACAAGACTTACAGGAGATCGCTTGTGTTCTCCTTTGCTTCAATGTAGGTGTAGCCTACAGCATGATTTCCATTCTGAACTACCCTGCTAAAAGAATATGAGAACTGCTTAAAAAGGCAGTGGCTTGAAAATGAATGCTTGTTATTAGTGTAAAAAGCACTAAGGCAGGCAAAGATAGTTATTTATTTACTTATATATTGATCTATTTAGTTAATTTCTTGATTACTTACTTATGTACGTTTGAGTTACTGGGCTGTCCAGCTGTGTTATAGACCATTTTCATTGAAGACTGAAGGAGAAAATCTCCACAATCAATCTATAAAACAATGTATATCGTGTCATACATGGACTGACTCTGTACTCGGTATTCTACAGACTGCAAAGAGGTGACCTGTGTTTGTCATATAAGGCATCCTCCAACCCAGTACTGGGAGATTTATTGCATATCAGCAAGTCAAATGGCATCAGAAATACTTATTCTAGGGATATAAACCTCTTCTGCAAAATCAACAGAATGGTTTGGATGCAAAGGTATATCTCACAGGGGATACTACTGCTGTGGAACAGACTCCTTATCCACATAAAACAAAACTCAACCATGTCCATATTCAAGTTCCCCGTGGATCTATGGATGGGAAACAGAAAAAAATTACCCCAGGACTGCTCCCTGACTATTACTGGACAGAGGCAGCTCCTAAATGCTTTACCCCATGCCTGTGTCCCCTCAAAGTATCTATGGTATGATCCCAGTTATTCTCATTAGAGGTGATATATATAATTATTGACCATGGGATGGGTAAGGCCACTCTCTAAGCAAATGAGATAGGTTAACTCCAGCACAAAAAGGGGATATACTGGCTATGCTTAAATGGCCCTGAAGGACAGCTAGCCTAGTACTTACCTATGAACCTATAAAATACTCAATGTATAAAAATGATGGCTATTTGGGGTTCCATTTAGATGCCCGAAAGTCCTTTTCCGCGAATATGAAAAGAGCGACATATATTGCGTGAACCACGGAAATCCCGAATGTCCAAAACTGCGAAATTCAAAATGTCGAAGTGTCATGGTTGGCCTGTCTGCGGTATAGCTCTGTAAGGTAAGTGTGCGATAGTTACAGACCTTAGGGTTAGGGTGCGGGTTAAGGTAAGTGCATAGATAGGTAATGTATGTAAGGTTTAGTATAGGGTTAGAATTAGGGTTTTGTTAAATATATGTGTGCGGATTATTTATTTTGTTTTGGTATATCTCTGTAGGGTAAGTGTGCGATAGTTACGGACCCTAGGGTTAGGGTGTAGGTTAAGGTAAGTGCATAGATCGTAATGTATGTAAGGTTTAGTGTAGGGTTAGAAGTAGGGTTTTGATGCTTTACTTTAGGGTTAGAAGTAGGGTTTTAGTTAATGTATGTATGTGCTTTATTTATTTTGTTTGGGTAGGCAGTATGTAGTGGGAGGTGGAGTTGGCTGACTATCGGGATTCGACTTTTTGAATTTCGCGGTTTAGTGCATTCGGCATATTCGCAGTTCATGCAATACGTGTCGGTGTTTTCGTATTCGCGTAACAGGATTTTTGCTAATATAATATAGACCTGGCTATTTGCCAATAATTAAGGTAACTTGTTATATGAAAAAAATCAACAAAACATACAAGATAGTTTACACAACTAAAATACCATGGAGCAAAGGTATACTATCACAGGTGTGATGGATGCACCCTTAAACAAAAGACACATTTTCCAATGTTTCACTTCACACACAGATGTGTATGAATAAAGAGCCTGGTTTATTAGGGAGGCCAGTACATTATGTCTTCTTAATGGCAGAAGGAGACAGTCCTAATATACTGCCCTCTAAGTGCAGTTATTCTGTCTTTTCAGTATTGTTACCATCACTTTAACTCATTGTCTATTTTCATGTCATCTTGGACACCTCCACTGAGTGTGTGTTCGGGGGAGCAAATAGAGAGATGATAAAATCAGCAAGCAAAGGAAAGTAGTATTGCTGAAATTGAATTCAACATCAGGTCTAGGTGAGTACCTTCACAAGGTAGGCCCCATTTTTTTACAAAATCTCAAAAAGATTACCATTATATCTATTATTTACTAGCTCATATAAAATTGGGGAGATTCTTCAAGATTGGAAGCAGATTAAAGCTGTCTTTAAGGGAAAGGGGGTAGGGGAAACCCGGAGTCATGTAGATCCTTAAATCTGCTTTCATGTTGTGGAAAAATAATGGAGAAGGTAATATTGGGTAAGCTGTTGCCAGAATTGGATAGGTTGGGACCTAAAACCATATATCAGCATGCATATGTTGAAAATAGATCTATTACCACCTGTAACATGATGTTCTATAATTATACAATAACAGCTATGAATGAAAAATTGTGCTGTGCTATGATTTAATGTAATAAAATATATGAAACTGGATAGAGAACTAAAGCCAGGACACACTCCATACAAACTCCTGTTGAACCACAATGGAATGTTTATTGGTGCTTCCTAGTACCTCGGCCAATATGCCTCCAAACGGGGATAAAATTCAACACCAATGTAACCACTTTAAATAAAGCTACGAAAACACTTAAATATGCATTAATGACCTAATTAACCAATTTCATTTGTTCTGTAAGAACAATTTAAAGTGACAGTGCACCAACTTGTTCTAGGATATATGCAGAATATAGATAGGAACACAAGTACAATATTAGGATTCTAACAACTGTATATACATATATAATAAATACGTTTAATAATCCAAAACCTAAGGATAAGTTATAAAAAGAACAATATTATGATAATAACATTCTACAAACTGCTTATGCAAAACCCAAATTATGTGTTAAATACTTTTAATAAATACTAATATTGAGCTCCTGATTCAAGCCCCTAGGATGGAGTGTATTAAAATTAATAATAAATTTGGCTTCCAATTTATTAAGTTTGATTGAAAAATCTTCCCCTTGTATATGAAAGGGTTTTGCCAGGACACAAAAAAATAAATAAATAAACTAGCTCCTGAACCCCCATGGGCCATGTGGAAGTGGTAAGCTACGTGCCTCTCTAATCTATGATTTCTGATGTCCCCTAGATGTTCCAATATTCTATTTTTGACCATCCTCCTAGTCTGTCCCACATACCATCTGGTTGGCATACACCCACAACCGAGGATGTATACCACTCCACGTGGCCTACAAGTAAAATGATGTCTTGGTATATATTTGGTATTGTTTATCATATTACCACTGAGATTTTTTTAGCCTACTACACATCTTACATCTACCACGTGCAGAGCTTCCCTTCCAGCCACCTCTCATCAATTACAGAACAAATCAAATTGGTTAATTAGGTCATTAACACATAATTAAGTGTTTTTGTAGCTTTATTTAAAGTGATTATTTGGTGTTGAATTTTATTCCCATTTGAAGGCATATTGGCTGATGTACTAGGAAGCACTATGTCACCCATGCCCTGGCCCAGCAATCAGGGAGCCTCAATCCTCACCACTAACACCAGAGAGGGCATCTCATATATGAGGAAAGGATAGCAAATACACACAGTAAAGTGCAATTTCCCTTAAGAGCACACAGAGATCACAGTCAGTACAGGGCTGGTCGCTCCCTTGCTCCCCAGGTCCCCAATAAGACTCCCCACTGGCACAGCTATAGGGTCCAGATCTCAGCCTAGCTGGGCAAGCTAAAATCTCCAGCACCCTCTCTGTCCAACCAGTGCTTCATGTCCCTGCCCAAGAAGCTGACACACACATACACTTTGAGATAAGAGTTTGCACAACCACACAGACACTTCTGGTGAAGCTGGCACAGGTTCTCCAGCTGTGCCCCTTTTACCCAGACTATACGGTAGTACTGGCTGCTACCACGCAGCTAATATTATCAGCTACCCAGAGGCCCTTAAAAGGGTGTCCAATTATTACTGTGCAATATTATTATCCAATTGGTAGCTGTGACTAAACAGTCAAGGCTTATTAGAGTGGCTTTGTACAATAAACTCCACAAATATGTAATGTACTCTAGAGCTTAACTTATCTCTACACAAACCAGCCACAGTTAAAAGGTTTTAAAATATTTAATAATAGATAATTAAAACCACAAGACAATACGTTCTACTACACAGTGCTAGTCAAAAGAGTTCAGAGATCACACAGAAATACTTAAAATAAACCAGTATTGCACTTCTGACATCACAGAAAAACACTTAGTCTAATCTTTATAATTCCTGGCTACTTCTATGAGAAAACAGTTCTAACACTACTTACATAAAGAGAGCATAAGGCAATGCTGTGAGTTGGATATCAAGACAAAAATACTTAATGCCTTCTGATTCTCTCTGTTTAAATTGTTATTGCAGTTCTGATAAACATTACATCATCTCTTTTACACTTTCCTGGAGTTCCCAGGCTGACAGAAACTGCATTTACATTCTTTTACACTTAGAGCAATAAAGGACATTCCACATGTAAATTCTAGTAATTATTCCTTAAGTTAAAGCAATAGGCGGGATGCTTACTGCAGACTCATCGACTCCAAATTCTAACTTCAAAGGAACAGACATAAAGTAATTTTAATTTCAAAGGACCAACAAGAAATACTTTACTTAGCTTTCTTTACAGCAAATGACAATGTTGCCACATTGCTTTTAAGTTTAACATTTCACAGTATTTACAAATGATAGAATTATCTGCACAATTCTGTCTAGCTAGTCTGGCTAGGCTGGCAGCCTTCACCCATCTCTACCAGTCTTCACCCCCCCCCCCCCCGGAGAACACAAGCTAGTTTTTCAAGTGACCCTTGAGAAATGCCACTTGAGAGGGTTAGGTCTGTCTGAGTGTACCTACCCCCATTCCCTGTCTTGAGAGCCCATCTGCATTGGCTTTGCTACTCCCATTGCGGTGCTGCACTGACATATCATATGCTTGCAACCCCAGGCTCCATCTTAGCAACTTGGCATTTTTCTGACTGGTTCTGTTTAACCATGTTAGAGGGTTGTGATCTGTCATAACAGTGAATTTTCTTCCATACAGATAAGACTGAAGTTTCTGCAGTGCCCACACTATTGCTAGACATTCCTTTTCTACAGCTGCAGAGCATTCCTCCCTGGGTTGTAGCCTACAACTGAGATAAACCACTGGGTGCTCTTCCCTTACTGAAGAAATCTGGCTAAGTACAGCCCCTACTCCATGGTTTGAAGCATCCACCTACACAACAAATTCTTTGCTGTAATCTTGACTGGCTAACACAGCTTCTATAAGCTTCTGGAATGCCTGCTCACATGTTGGGGTGCACACAACCTTATCTGGCCTGTTCTTCCTTGTCAGGGCTGTGAGGGGATAATCTATGGTACTATAACTGTGGACGAACTTTCTGTTGTTCCCTGCTGTCCTTAAAAATGTCCTCACCTGCTTTTTAGTAACAGGTGCAGGCCATGCCTGAATGGATTCCACTTTGGCAGGTTCTGGCCTTATGTTACCACTCCCCACTCTATGTCCTAGGTAGAAGACCTCCGCCATATCTACCTGAAACATGCTCAGCCTAATGGTCAACCCTGCCCTCTGTAGTCTGCTCAGCAACTCCCTGACATGCTGAAGGTGCTCTGGCAAGGAATGGCTATAGATGGCAATATCATCTAGGTAAGCAAGGGCAAACCCTCCTGCTCCTGCTAGGTTATGATCTACCAGCCTCTGGAAAGTTGCTGGGCCATTCTTCATCCCAAAGGGCATCTTTGTGAACTCATACAAGCCAAAAGGAGTCAAAAAGGCTGACTTCTCTCTAGCACTGGGAGTCAAGGGCACCTGCCAGTAACCCTTGGTAAGATCAATGGCTGTAAAATACTTAGCCCCACCCATCTGCTCTAGGGCCTCATCTGTCCTAGGCACGGGATAAGCATCCGACTCTGTGTGACTATTTAATTTCCTGTAGTCCACACAGAACCTGGTGCTGCCATCCTTCTTTGGCACCAGCAACACTGGGGAGGCCCAGGGACTGTTGGACTCTTGAATCAACCCTAGTTCCAACATGTCCTCTCTCAGGGTCTGTCTGACTCTCTCAGGTACCCCATAAGAGGCCTGCCTAATAGGCCTTTGGGGTCCTGTATCCACCTGGTGCTGCACCAGGTGGGTGCACCCTGGTTTCCCAGTGGACATGTCCCCAAATTCCTGCAACACTGCTTGGATTTCTTGAACCTGGGTAGGGGATAGCTGCTGGGACATTGCTACCCCTCCCACTGAGGTGTCAGCCCGAGTCTCACTGAAGAGATCAGTCCCCAGATCTCCCTCAGACTCCTCCTGCAATCCACTGCAAATGTTCAGTGCAAGGGCCTCCCTATTATGGTAATGTTTCATCATGTTAACATGGTACAATTTGTGCCCCGGCCTTCTGCCTAGCAGTTCCACCATGTAGTTAAAATCACTTACCTTTCTTGCCACCTTGCAGGGTCCCTCCCAAAATGCTTGCAGTTTGTTGTGTCTGACAGGAATGAGAACCATTACCTGCTGCCCCTCAGCATACTCTCTAGCTCGAGCATTCCTGTCATACCACACCATTTTCTGTTGTTGGGCTTCTGCCAGGTTCTTCCAGGCCAAGCCCTTGAGTTCCCTGAGCCTTGTCCTGAGGTTTAGGACGTATGCCACAACAGACTCCTTGTGAGACTCGCACTGACCTTCCCACTCATCACGAATTAAATCTAGAGGTCTCCTCACCCTATGCCCATACAGCAACTCAAAGGGTAAAAAAACCTGTGGATTCCTTGGGAACCTTTCTGTAAGCAATCAAAAGATCGGGCAAATATATGTCCCACTCTCTCTTAAACTGATCTGCAAATGCCTGTAGCATGGACTTGATTGTAGAGTTTAACCTCTCAACAAGAAAATTAGGTAGGGGTGGCCTTCATGTGCTTCACCCCACAAGACATCCACAGACAAGCCAGTACATCTGACATGAAATTGGCACCTCTTTCAGTCAGTATTTCGTTTGGGAAACCTACCCTGCTGAAAATAACAAAGCATTTGCCACCTTCTCTGCCTCAGTGGAAGACAAAGCCACTGCCTCAGGGTATCTTGTAGCATAATCCACTATCACTAGGATATACTTTTTCCCTGTGGAACTTGGGGTACTCAGAGGCCCCACAATATCCATAGCTACCCTCTGAAATGGTGCCTCATCACAGGCAAAGGCATTAAAGGAGCTCTCACCGTGTCGCCTGCCTTGACTACCTTTTGGCACTACTCACAGGTCCTGCAGTACCCTGTTACATCTCTGGAAATTCCAGGCCAATAGAAGTTCTGCATAATATGTCCCTTTGTATGTTTTATGCCCATATGACCTGCAAAGGGAATATCATGGGCTATGGCTAGAAGTGCCAGATGGTAGGCTCTAGGCACTACCAACTGCTGTACTCTCTCACCTTCTAGCCCTCCCTCAGGGGTCCACTCTCTGTATAGTAACCCTTTGTCCTAGTATACAGATTCCCCTTTCCTTGAGAATCAGCTGCCTCCCAAGCTACCTGCCTCAGGCCTTGCAATGTAGGGTCTGAGAGCTGAGCCTATCTCAACTCTGTCCTTGTAACCCTTCCCAGCTCCCCTTCCACAGGAAGTCTGGCATCCTCTGACAGTGGTGCCTCACTGTCAGCCTGGGTACTACTACTCACCTCTACCTTTGCAGTCACTCTGTCCAAGAGACCATCAGTACCCACAATCAGCTGTGGCTCACCTTCAGTTTCACAGCTACAGAGTAGCTCCCTCCCTAAAGTAACCACCTAACCATTCCTGGCTGCAAGTATGCAGTCTGTCTGGGTCCCCCCAGGCTACCAGACCCAGATGCTTGTCTCTTAGCCTCACTGTGTGTAACTGCATAAGCACATGGTACTGCCTCACCCAAATCCTTCCCTCTCAGGACATCTGCAGGATAGTAGTTTTGTACCCCTGATTTCTCAAGACAACCTACTATTGGCATTTTGTCTTTTCCACTTAATGACTCCCTCACCTTTGGTTCCCCACCTTGCCCCCATGTACACCTGTATGCCACATGGCCTCACTGGTTGCATTCAAAACATTTAACCCTAGCTCCTGAATGTGTACCTGGGCTAGTGGCTTCCCCTGCTACTGGAAGATTCTGTTGGGGCAGTATGTGCTGCCCATCATGGGTTCCTTTATACCCATGAGCAGTACTGGGGGTCCTTTTCCTGTGCAGGGCTGCCCTGCTTGCCAGGTATAGGTCTCCCTTCTTCCCCAACACATCTGAAGTAGCACATTGTCTATCAGCTAACCAGATCCTCATGTCTTTAGGCAAAGTGCTAAGGGCTTGTTCCCTCCTCATAAGGTCTGCCAGCCCTTCAGTAGTGCTGACCTGACATCCGCACACCCACCTATGGAAATAAGTGTTCAATTTAGCAACATATTCACACACACTTCCATCTGCCTTGCGCCTATACTCACAAAACTTTTCCTATACATTTCAGGTGTTAGCTTAAACAGTTCTAAAAGACATTTCTTTACAGCAGTATAATCAAAACATGCAACGTCAGGCATTTTAGACAATGCAGTTACAGCTTTACCATGGAGTAAGGGGGTCAGGAACCGTACCCAGAGCCCTTGATCAACTTCATACTGTTTACATACCCACTCAAACATATGAATGAAACTATCAAAATTATCCCCCTCTTTAAACTGCAGAAGAAATTTACTGACCTTTTTTGCTTCTGTGGTCCAGTTACTTCCTTCCTCATTACCTCCATGACTCTGGCAAAGAGTCAGCATCTCCTTCTCATGCTGCCTCTGCTTTTCTTTTTCTTCAGCTTCCAGATGAAACAGTTTCTCATTCTCCTTAGCCTGTAGACACCTCAGTCTCTCAGCTGCTTCTAATTCCACACGCCTGGCCTCCAACTCAAGTCTCTTTAGCTCCAGCTGGATTTTTAAGTCCACTGCAGAAAGGTTGAGCTGTCCATTCTCTGATGGAATTACATCTCCATTGCCAGTCTGATTGTCCTTCTAGTTGCTGTTTTCTGAAGCTGCTGTAACCAATGCTGCAATCAGGTCTGCCTTAGTGAGGTTTCCATGCACCAGTTCCCTAGCCTGGCACATCTCCACCAGCTGGCTCCTTGTCAGCTTTCCATACTCCCCTGCTGACATGCTGCCTGTTCACCCTGACTAGCTAAGCTAACAAAAGAAATAAAACAATTGTGATCTGAACTCTGCGTATTCACTGCGTGGCTGATTTAGAGCACAAAACACCTTCAAAGTTAACTGTACACAAACTACAGGATTCACTCTACCCACACCACTACAAGCCAGTTAGTATTTGCCAACCAATTAATATGTGATGTGGATATCCCAACCACTGCCACCAATTAATATGTGATGCCCATGCCCTTTCCCAGCAATCAAGGAGCCTCAATTCTCACCACTAATACCAGAGAGGGTGTCTCATATATGAAGAAACGATAACAAATACATACAGTGAAGAGCAATTTCCCTTAAGAGCACACAGAGATCACAGTCAGTCCAGGGCTGGTCTCTCGCTTGCTACCCAGGTCCCCAATAAGACTCCCCACTGGTACAGCTATAGGGTCCAGATCTCAGCCTAGCTGGGCAAGCTAAAATCTCCAGCACCCTCTCTGTCCAATCAGTGCTTCGTGTCCCTGCCCAAGTAGCTGAGACACACACACACACTTTGAGATAAGAGTTTACACAACCACACAGACACTTCTGGGGAAGCTGGCACAGGTTCTCCAGCTACGCCCCTTTTACCTAGACTATGCAGTAGTACCAGCTGCCACCACCCAATTAATATTATCAGCTAACCAAACGCCCTTAAAAGGCTGTCCAATTATTACTGTGCAATATTATCACATTGGTAGATGTGACTAAACAGTCAAGGCTTATTAGAGTGGCTTTGTACAATAAACTATATAAATATGCAATGTACTCTAGAGCTTAACTTATCTCAACACAAACCAGCCACTGTTAAAAGGTTTTAAAATATTTAATAATAAATAATTAAAACCACAAGACATTACTTTCTACTATGCAGTGCTTGTCAAAAGATTTCAGAGATCACACAGAAATACTTAAAATAAATCAGTAGTACAGTTCTGACATCACAGAAAAACACTTAGTCTAATCTTTATAATTCCTGGCTACTTCTAGGAGAAAACACAGTTCTAACATATTACTTACATAAAGAGACCATAAGGCAGTGCTGTGAGTTGAATATCAAGACAAAAATGCTTAATGCCTTCTGAGTCTCTCTGTTTAAATTGCTATTGCAGTTCTGATAAACATTACATAATCTCTTTTACACTTTCCTGGAGTTCCCAGGCTGACAGAAACTGCATTTACGTTCTTTTACACTTAGAGCAACAAAGGACATTCCACATGTAAATTCTAGTAATTATTCCTTAAGTTAAAAAAATAGGCAGGATGCTTACTCCAGACTCGTCGACTCCAAATTCCAACTTCAAAGGAACAGACTTAAAGTAATTTTCATTTCAAAGGATCAACAAGAAATGCTTGACTTAGCTTTCTTTACAGCAGAGGGCAATGTTGCCACATTGTTTTAAGTTCAACATTTCACAGTATTTACAAACGATAGAATTATCTGCACAATTCTATCTGGCTAGGCTGGCAGCCTTCACCCATCTCTAACAGTCTTCACAAGCACCAATAAACTTTCCACTTTGGTTCAACAGGAGTTTGTGCGGAGTGTGTCCTGGCTTTACTTCTCTATCCAGTTTTGTATATTTTATTGTCTTTGTGTACTGCTTGTTTATCAAGCTATGATTTAATGTATATAGATTTAACTTCAGCATTTGACAGGATCATACATAAAACACTGATCAGTAAATTAGAACAACTAGGAATCGATGTAATCTTGATAAGATGGATAGCTGTATGGCTTACAAATAGGACATGGAATTCTTGGTTACAGCCAGGGTGTCCCACAGGGATCTGTCCTAGGCCCTTACATGTTTACATTACATCTTTCAGACCTAACTTTTTTATTGGAGGTGTCTACAGTCTATATGCAGATGACCTGAAATTAGGTAAACTGATCACGTGTTACTGATAAGGCAAAAAAAAACTTGACTACATTGATCATTTGGGCACAAAATAATAATATGCAGATAAATACATTAAAACCTAAGCATATGAGATTTGGGATACATAAATTGAAAGGTGAATATTTAATACAGCACACAGTGATTGAAACTGTAGACTCATTTAAGGACCTGGGTATACTGGTAGATTCAGCTTTAAGTTTTTTCTAACCATATCAACCAATTGGTTAATGATAGTTATAGAACTATAGGTTATATAAAAGATTTATAAAGTCTAGGAAATCAGAAATGATGAAGTCATTGTTTGTTAGATGCATTACACCCAAACTTGAGTATGGAATAACAATATGGAAACCTTATCAGAAAACAAACATAAGTACACTGGAAAGAGTACAGCAGAAATATACCAAGGGCATCCATGGATGTGAAAATTTAAGTTATTATGAAAAACTAAAATATCGGAACTTGTACAGTGTCTCTTACAGATAACTAACAGGAGATCTTATTCAGGTATATAGGGCATTTAGGGACAACTACCTCTGGGAATGTTTGAGGTTATCAAAAATTACTAGAGAATCATCAGACAACCTATGTAGAAGATTCTATAGGAATGAGAAGTGTACTAATTGGTTCTCTGAGAGAGCAGCTGATGCATGGAACAGACTAATTACATTAAAAGAAGCACTAGTTTAGATATTTTTAAGAACAGCCTGGACACGTACTATGGGAACAAGTGTTTTGGTATATTGGCAAGCTAGAAGGGCATTAATGCCCATGCTTTAAATATTTGTATGTATGTATGTAAGATGACTCTGATATACAAATAATTTTACATGGAATAAATCATGGACAGAAGTAGGGTAATGAAATAAAAAAGACAGCTAGGTGCACAAGTCCCAGGATAAAAAAAGTGCCCAATCCCGGTAGGCACACTGGTTCCAAGAATGGAAAAAAATGACAGTGTAGAATCCTCAAGACACAAAAACATTCCTGCAATGGTGTTAGGTCAGGCTCAGGAGGAGTAAAAGAAAGTAACAGTCCATAAAGAACCATGTAGATGATAGGGTGGACTACTGAAAAACCATGTAGGTGATAGGGTGGACTACTGAAAATAAGAAAGAAATTATGTATTTTTACTTTTATGCAAGAAGCCCAGAATTTCCAGATGAACATATCCAAAAAGATTAAGAGAGAAATTATAAATAAATACTTGCATAAGAAAAACTGTCAAAAGCTTCAATGGCAACAGATTCATGAAATGCATTATACAGACTGTGGTGGTGCAGCGGTTAGCATTCCCACCTCACAGCAAGAGGTTCTCCGGTTCGATTCTCGGCTGGGGTGCCTTCTGTGCAGAGTCTGCATGTCCTCCCTGTGGTTGCATGGGTTTCCTCTAGGTGCTCCGGTTTCCTCCCACATCCCAAAGACATGCTGTAGGTGGATTGGACACTCTAAACTGGCCTTAGGTGTGAGTGTGTGCATGTGTGTGCCTTCTGTGGAAGGTTGGGCACCAGGCTGGCAACTTGACACTGTAAAACTCCACTGCCAATCATGAGCAGACAGGTGATCTGCTGTGGCAACCCCTAACTGGGAAAAACCGAAAGAAGAAAAAGACCAAGAAACCTTGAGCCTTTTGATAAAAGAAGTGACCGAGGATGTGTGAAAATATAAAGAACAAAATCTATAGATTTTTGAAAGGTATAAAAAAGAAACATGGATGTGGGAAAGAAAGAGAGATCTGATATGGTACAATATTTATGCAAAGGAGAAAGCCAAACTAATCAAAAGGGCAAATATCTATCCCGGCAGAGTGCTGCCCCCCCCCCCTGACATCTCAGATGCTCAGGTAAGAGCCGCCCTCTCCAAAGCAAAAAACACAGCATCAATGGGACCAGACGGTGTCCCGGGCTGCGTCCTACATGAACTCCAAGAAGAGCTAAACCCAAACATAAAACTACTGTTCAATCTCAGCCTTACTACAGGATATGTGCCCAAAGAGTGGCGTACAGCAACAGTGGTCCCTCTCCATAAAGGTGGTGCCTCAACGGATCCTGGAAACTATCGCCCCATAAGCCTGACTAGCTTGGTCTGCAAAGCTATGGAAAGGATCATCACAGACCTCATAAATAAAGATATTGGGGACCTACAAACACTGGATCCTAGCCAGTTCAGCTTTGTTAGGGGCAGATCCTGCTTCTTAAACCTGGTTTATTTCTTTGAAACAGTCACCAAGGCCATTGACACAGCCTACCTGGACCTCGCAAAAGCCTTCGATACAATACCCCACTCGGGCATTATAGATAAGCTCACCAGCTTAAATATAAACCCCTATGTCTCTAGATGGATTGCAAATTGGCTCAAGGACAGAACCCACATGGTTAGAATTGCTGGAGCCATGTCAGACTCTAAACCAGTTACAAGTGGTGTCCCACAAGGCTCAGTCCTGGGACCTCTCTTGTTCGGTATATATTTCTCGGAGGTACAGGCCAACACGGAAGGACTGTGGCTGACCAAGTTCACAGATGACTGCAAACTGGGTGCCATAATCGACTCTCCAGCTGACACAAGCATCCTCCAAAAGGGCCTCATAGAAACAGACAACTGGTGCCAGAGCCATGGCCGCAAGCTAAATGCCAAAAAGTGTATAGTCATCCCCTTTGGCAAAAACAAAGTGCCCACAAATTACCACATAGGTGGTAATCCATTAAGTACAGAAGAAGTAATTAGGGACCTGGGGACCCAAGTTGATAGCAATCTCTCATTTGACAACCACGTGGCCAAAGTGGTTAGAAAAACATTTTATATAGCCCACCTAATCATGAAGGGATTCACATCTAGATCGGGGACATCATCGTGCCTCTTTATTCATCCCTCATCAGGCCCATAATTGAGTACAATGCCCCTTTTGGGATGTACCTTACCAGACACCTGCAGCAACTGGAAAGACCCCAAAAGTATCTCACCAAGAGGATCAAAGGGCTCAAACAGATGCCATATGCTGCCCGGTTAAAGAAACTCCAGCTCTACTCAGTGGCATACCGCCTGTTCAGAGGCGATCTGTGCCTGACGTATAAAGCCATGTCCAACCCGGAATTAATGGACATGCTGCACCTCAGAAAATCCAAATCCCATCGAAGCTACGCTTCGAGACTTGAACCCCAGCACTGAAATAAATAGGACATGCTGGAGGGACAGATTCATAACCCAGAGGCTCCCTTCACTCTGGAATAAAATCCCAGTCCAGGTTAGGCAGAGTCCCTCATTGACTCTCTTCAAGAGGAATCTTGATGAGTGGATGGGAGATCGTAGGTTTACCCCAGGTATCACTTCTGTGTCACTGTTAGACAGAGGCACAGTATACTAACCTCGAAAAAGGGCATAGCAAAATAAATTTAAAATGGGTGGCGAAAGCCAAACACATTCTGGCTAGGCTTATAAATGCCCTAGGGCAGATAGCCTAGTATGAACCTATGAACCTATGAACCTATCAGTACAAAAAAGCAGCTCCAACAATATCTGAAGAGAGATACAGGCAAAGGCACACAGATATGAAAGATTTCACAATACAAAAAATTAGATCACAAAGGGGAAATGTAGAACAGAAAATTAGTAAAGCAGAAGTTAAACAAATAGAAGCTGAAGTTATGGAATACCTGTGAAGTGAAGGATTTAGTGTAGAAAGTCTAACGCAGGTTGTGTCACAGCATGCTGGAACAATAAATCCCTAAAGTAAGGTGAAACAGAAAGAGCAGGAGACATCTGAAGAAGAAATATGGACATGGGAAAGAAAATGAGATTTAGTATGATGTAATATTTATGCAAAAGAGAAAACAAAGCTAATCAATACAAAAAAAGCAGCCCCAAAGATATTTGCAGAGAAATACAATGGTATCTGGATACAAAAAAAAATTACAATACAAAAAATAAAACAAAGGGGGAAAACAGAAAGGATAATTAGAAATGGAGAAGTTAAAGAAATAGAAACTGATGTTATGGAGTACCTGTGAAGAGAAGGATTTAGTGTAAAAAATCCAACTCTGGTAACATCACAGCATGACAGAACAACGTGTCCCAAAATTAAGGAAAAGCTCGTAGAATAGGAAGCATCTGATCAGTTGTCATATGAAGATACTTTGGAGCCTCTGTACAAACCCAAGCTGAACAAAGGGAAGTGCATAACAAGGGAAGGAGCAGGAAATGGTGGCAACTCTGACACAGTCAATGTTATGGAGTGATAAGTCAGTGAGTTCCCATATGAAAGAGAATTGGATGACACAGGATGAAGCTGAAGAGAATGTCACAAGAAGATGTTCTAGAACTTTCTGTAGAATCCCACAGGAAACAGAGAGCAAAGAATGTGCCCCTAATTTAGAAGAAAATGATCTAAGGGAAAAGTTGCTTGATTAAGGTCAATGAAAGAAACAGATTACCAAAAATCAATAACATCCCAAATGTTCGAAAACTGATAAAACAAATTAACACAGTAATGAAGACTATTCACAGAAATTCATGTGATATAACAAGAGTAAATAGGATATATTACTGTGCAGCTAAATTAATAACGGTACTTACATATTATCTCAACCAGATTTTGCATTGTCTTTTAATTTTGTTGATTTCTACTGAAATGGCATCACTGAAGTGTAATATGGAAGGGTACACTGTCAGAAAGTCTGCCAGGATATCGGTGGTGGTTTTAAAACATGCTAGGACTTATAATTTTTAAGATTTGTGGGAAGCGTCCTTTAAAGACATCAAGCGTTGATTAATGTGATCGCAGTGGTTACATGTGTATGTCTGTTGGTTCTGAAAGGACTGTGGCAGTTAAGCGGATGATATTGCGCACAAGCGGAGTTTAAACAGCAGATTAGGTGCTTGCTGTTATTTTCTGTAGTGTTCTTATAGTCCTAGGGTAGGTTTACCATTGAATCGGCTGTGAAAAGAATAGTAAAGGTTTTGAAAACAGATCCTTACTTTTCTGACTTCATATTTTTTCAGCCGTTTCAATGATAAACCTTCATCAAACGACTAATACATTACAGAAGACATGTCTAACCTTCATAACACTGTACTGCTACTACTTGACCTAAACAGAAGCAACCAGCATTGCCGCAAAAATTTGGTTGCGATAATACGTAAGTACCTTAATAACAGATAAAGTCTTACCACGGAAACACGGGGAAATAAGGAAAAGGAAGGGGAGAAATCAAATCATCTTCCATCATGGAAGTATCAAATAGAGAAAACTATGAAACAATTAAGACAAGAGGTGTTGCTGTTAGAATAGTATAGAGAGGGAAAAGATCAACAAAAATACAAAGAAAATTAAACATGATAAAAGCAACATGCAGTATCAGAACAGACCAGGCTCTATCATACAATATTGCAAATAATAAACTAAAGATATTAGCAGAGGCAGAAAAACTTAAAAGATATGCATATAAATATAAAGGAAAAATGCAAAATAACCAATTCATTGAAGACTCAAAAAAGTTTTATAGAAAACTGAGAAACAAGGCAAAAGAAACAGAACCACCAACAAAAAAAGAAGAAATGGACAAGAAATATCTATTAAGACCCTCTGGAACATAATAAACATGTTGAATGAATACATTTAAAAGTAACAGTAAGAAGTTCAAGTGTACATGATATAAAATGGGATGAAGTAACGACAAGAGAAACTGAAACAAAATTAAGAAAAGTTCCTAAATGGAAAATCCCAGGCCCAGATGCAGTACCTAACTTAAGGCTAAAAGTATTAATATCTTTACTCAAAGGTTTAGGCCTGGGTAAGCACTATTTATATGCACATCCAAAACATACATCAACCTAGTTAATAACAGGAGAAACAATACTCCTCCTTAATAGTGAACCTACAATCTTCCCTAAAAACTATGCCACTTCTGTCTTAAAAAGCATGGAGTTGGCTTTGGAGAAATATTTTACGGTGGTTTCCCTAATGGAGGGTGGGGACGGGATGTGGATGTCTAGAGTGATTAGCTTGTGGTCGGATCTGAACAACGAGGAATTGACCTCTGATGTAGAACACTGATCGCCCATGTTGGTAATGACCAGGTCTAGGATATTTTTGCCCCTGGTGGGGGTGTGGATAAGTTGATCCAAAGCATTGGAATTTATGAATTCCAGAAAACGTTGAGCAAAAGAGTTGGTACATGAGTAGTTTTCCCAGTTAATGGTGGGGTAGTTGAAATCACCCATTATTAGGGTGTTGGGTTGTACCCTAATATTTTCCAGTGTATCAAGCAATGATGGAGGATCTGTAGCAAGTTACAATTTGGATTGCGGTCTTGCCCAGAGTTAGTTGAACTTGGATAATCTCGGATGCATTATGCTGAGCAACTAGCCTGGAGGTGTGGATATCCTTAATGAATATGGACACGCCTCCGCCTTTAGTGTTTCGGTCCAGGTTAGGTGGCCGAAAGGTGTGGTATGAATTATAGCCTAGTAGTGCAGGGGCTCTCTCTGGAGCCTTGAACCAGGTCTCTGTCACTGCACAGATGTCGATATTCTCCATTTTAAGGAGTGCCTCGAGTTAATGCATTTTGAGGTTTATCTTCTAGCACTGGGTAGCATTAACTCAGAATTTGCTTGCTTGTACCTATTAAGGTGGTGAATTTTCCATTTGAACCTTGCCTAAAAGAGGCTAATTAGCTCACAGAAGAGCTATTGTACATTTTAACGAGCTTTGGCTTTAAACAGGTGCTAAGTGCAGTTTACTATCAAAAGGTTGAAATTCATTTGGTCTAACGCTCATTTGGTCGACACATTTGGTCGAATAATTAATATTAAGTAGTTCATCTGGTTGACAGACAGTGCTGTCGACCTTCTGTCGACCTTATGTTGACAACAGGCAAGGATTTATCCTTGTCAGCACTGTTGTGCGATCCTGGAGTTGTAATATGTAAGTAGCAAGGGTTGTGGGGGGGTGCAGGGGGCGCAGCCCCCCTGCAAAAACACTAGTGTTAGTTTGAGGTGTGTCAACCATTTAAATGTAGACATTTTGGCGTCAGTATTATGACCTGTCGATGTAATGATTTTGACCAAATGAACGTCGACCAAACGAATTTCAACCTTTTGATAGTAAACCGCTAAGTGCTCTTAGTTATTATCAGGGACACTCCTTGGTTTTAGTCTACCAAACTGTTGTTAAGACATTTTTGATAATGAAGCTAGTTTCATGATATGATCATCAGCTGATCAACTCTATGCATGATTTCATAATGTTTGCCACCTGATACTGGTTCATAACAGGGACTTGTATAGTATTCCTAGTGACACTGTTATTCTCTTCATAAGCCAGCTGCATCAAGGGATATCATTATCATATTTACTGGTCACCACCTATAATATGGTGTTAACTGATTCTGTTGATCAGATTGGGGCACACTGCATGTAGAGCCAAGGTTTTAGGTTCTTCAAAAGCCATGTTGTTGACCTGAGATTCATGAGCTAGGCTTAGGATCATAGCATCATAGGAGATTACTAGGCTGTTGACCCGGAATTCAATTTAAGCCTAGCCATTTCATCCCAATGTAATACCATAGAACTGCTAGTCAATACCCAGTATTGTATTTAGTGATGACTGTCCATGTCCAGAAAGGTTGTGGGCTCTATCCCCAGTAAGAATTTACGGTGCCCCATCCTGTTATCCAGGTTCCTCTTGAACAGTGTTGTACAGGTGCTCTGTTTCACATGAATTGGTAGCCTGTTCCAAAGATGAGGCAGTCACTGGGAGATAAATCTGTCCCTCCAGCATGTCCTATTTAAGTCACAGGCCATATTTAGGTCCTTGGAATGGGTGGCACTAGTCCCATTTGATTTACAGATATGCAACAAGTTCATGTAGGCCAGGCATAAGTCTCCCCTAAGAAGTCTATATGATACAGAGTATAGTGACAGGGACTTATGTTGATATGTGTAAGGCACACACTGCAGCCCCTTGATCATCTTTGTTAGAAACCCCTGAGGTCTCTCTAATTGCTGCAGATGCTTTTGTTCTCAAGGTGATGCCTTTACTATTCAGAAAGCTTTCCTTACTACAGTAGACACATGGTGGTCGAAGTTAAGGTGGCAGTCAGCTTGTGATCCCAAGTCCCTTACCATTTCATGGGTACTTAGGGTATTGTTGTTGATTGATAGTGTGAGGGTGACATTGTTTTGCCAAAGGGATTGATGATACATTTCTTTGCATTCAGTTTGAGACCAAGACTAATACACCAGTCGTTGGTCTGCATGAGACCCTCCTAGAGTATACTGACATCATTTGGGGAGTCAATGATTCCGCCTAGTTTGCAGTCATCTGCGAACTTGGTCAGCCACAACCCCTTAGTTTTGACCTGAACTTCTGAGAAGTATATACCAAACAGTAGGCACCCCACTGATAACAGGTCTGCTGGTTGATGTGGAGTCACCCACTTTGATAGTGTGTGGCTGGTTTGTGAGCCAGTTGGCAATCGATCTTACAATGAATGGGTTTGCATTCAGTTTGCCAAGTTTATTGGTAATGCCTGAATGTGGCATTGTATTGAAAGCCTTTGCCAGATCAAGGTATGTTGTGTGCACAGATTTCCCTCATCAATGGCCTTGGTCATATTTTCAAAGAAGTATACCAAATTTAACAGGCAGGATCTGCCCTTCACGAAGCCAAATTGGGAAGGATCCAGGATTTGGAGATCACCTATGTCTTTATTTATGAAGTCCATAATGATATGTTCCGTGGCCCTACAGGCTTATAGGTCTGTAATTCCCCGGGTCTGTTACTAGGCCACCTTTGTGGAGGGAAATAACTGTTGCTGTTCTTCATTCTGCAGGACGAAAGCCTGTGGTTACTATGATTGAAAAGGGTACTTAGTGATGATGCTAGGTCATGTTTTAGCCTGTTCAGAAGATAGTCTGGGGCAGGGTTGTCATCTGGTTCAACAGAGGCTGTGTTTTTGCCTTTGAGGACCTGCTCTTCAGATATGTAGGGTTGGGGGGAGTTTGGGGGAAGGTTTGTTCTAAGTTAGGAGGGGATAATGGAATGAAATTTTCACCAGATCTATCTGCTAGCAGGTTTGCTGTCTCTGTGGGGTCAGTGTGTGTGATACCATTGGTCACTAGTTCTGCACATGCTTGGATCCTACCCTTTAGGTTATGTATGTAGCTGTAAAAGACCTTATGGTTATCCTTGCCTGTACTTGCTAAGTTTCTCTCAAAGAAGCCCTTAGAGGATTTATCAAGTTGTCTTATTTGCCTGGTGAGGCTGAGGAGTGTGCTTTTCCTTTGTTGGAGCCTTGCCTTTGTTTTCTTTTACAACAGTGGCACAGGAAAATAATTTTCTTGGGTGGCGAAAGCCAAGGTACCTTTGGCTAGGCTTATATAGACCCTAGGGCCAATAGCCTAGTACCTACCTATGAACAACTTTTTACATTTATTGTAAACTTTATTGATGTTGAATGTTCACCATGGCAGCTTGTTTTGCAAGTGATTGTACAGGGCTTTGGTGTAAGCTTCTGCATAGTTACCACTTCCAGCTTGGGCTTGGGCTTGCATTTATACCTTCACCTAAGATGGTATAGTTTGCCTTGGTGAAGTTTTTAGTCTGATTTTACTATTTGTGAGTTCTGGCGTTAGTGCTAGCTTGAAGGTGACTGATTTGTGGTCAGATTTTACTAATGTGGGTCCAACAGTTGCGGCAGTGCATTTGTTTGACATGTTGGTGAGGGCAAGATACAGAAAGTCTGTTCCCCTTGTCAGGGTATGGACGATTTGTTCCAGGGCATTTGAATTAACAAAGTAAAGAAACTTTTGCACTAGCAAGTTAGGGCTAGTGTAGGTTTCCCAGTTGATGGTGAGATAATTGAAATGCCCCATAACCAGTGTGTTCTATAAAATGTGGATTGTCTCCAGTTTGGTCAAGTAGGCTTTGTGGCTGACATGACCCATGGAGTGGGATCTATAACTGGCTATGACTTGAATGGGGGGTCTTACTCACTTTAATCTGGACCTGGACTAACTTCCTGGAGTTGTCCATTCTAACTAGACGGGAGGTGAATTTATCTCTAATATAGATTGAAACACCACCTCCTTTGATTTTCCCATGTTCATTTTGCAGTCTAACCATGTGGAAGGCATTGTAGCCTTGCAAGGCCGGGATGCTCTATGAGGCTTTGAACCAGGTTTCTGTGACTGCACAGACATGTACACCTTCTAGTGATAGAAGTAATTCCAGGGGGTGCAGTTTTTGGTTTAAGCTCTTAGTATTTAGCAGCATGACGATTATTTTGTTCTTACTGGTTAATTTCACATCAGTAATGTTGTTTTCAGGACCTTCCCTAAAAAAAGGCACTATGGGAGAGGCAAGGACCTTTGCTAGCAGCCAAAAGCCTAGAGGTGTCAGGTACAAACAGTCTCTGGCAAAGCAGCAAGGTTTGTCGACCATGACTTCCCAGGCTGACAGGAACTGGATCTTCTTTAGAATGAAACCAAAAACCGAGCCAGTTATTGAAATCGCTAATTTTTTTGTTTATACTGTGACATCATTTTATGTGAGTGTAGTATGCTGATCAAGGCTAGGGACATACCTGCCTGGGACACATACTCAGAGAGCTGAGCTATGTCTCTCTTCATATAGTCCAGTGAGGTATGTCTCAGGTCATTCACACCAACATGAACTATGACAGAGTCATAACAGTACTTGTTGCTGAGAGACTTGAGTGCATGCATAATCTGACGAATCCTGGCACCAGAGAGGCAGCTGATTATGATGTTCTCCTTGTCCAGCCTGGTGAGTGTGACATCCATGTGTCTCACTATTGAGTCCCCAATGACAAGAAAATTTGTTTTTTTGAGTGTTTCACCTTATTGACTTGGTAGGTGAGACACTGGTGTTGCTATGTGTCATGGGTGCTGTGGGGGCTGTGATAGTTGTAGAAGTCTTGAGTTGTGGAGGTCTCTAGTGTTTCAGTAAGTTTTTTGAGAGAATCTCCATGTGTGTGAATTTACATGTTTGATGCTTACTATGTGTATGAGTTGTGGTACTGTGAACATATGTATTGGTGGGTGAGTTGACAACCTTCTCCGTGTTACTGTTTTGAGTGAGAGAGAGCATGGATTCTAGATTCTTGGTGTGAATACATCTTTCTCACTCTGTACTAGAATGTGTTATTAGTAGAGGGTTGTCAGTGTACCTGAGGCAATTGCTACACTGCCTCAAGAGATCCAAGTCAACAAGGTTGACAGGAGAAACAAGGGTAGTCCAACTGTCCACAATGCTAGGTTGAAGACTGTTGTCACTAGGGGTGGCTATTCAGAATTGATCATGGAGAAGCTCAGTGGATGGATATTTCTGCTTGGGTTTTAGGGAAAATTTGTTGAATTTAACTGTCCGGCTTTGGCACACAACTCCGGGCAGTGTACATGCTACGTGACTCGCAAATAAGCAGAAACCTGCTCAAATGCAGTGCCTAAATACCAGAAGTTAAAAACTTGAAAAAAACATTTAAAAAGATTCAAAAGGACCAATGAGGAGGCTTATTCCAAGCCCTAGGCCAGCCTCCCTTTAGCAGACAGGTCCCAATCAACACAATTTTCTCACAAAGGTTCAGATAGGTCCCTTCCAATCCAAGATGGCCTGGAAAATCTGCTCAGAACAAACAAACCACTACAAACAATTCCAGAAGCAGCAAGCCTGTATCTGGACTATGCTACATCTACTAGCTACCCTAGTTTCAGTGGCTTGGATGATCCAGCACACATTACATTAAGAAGGACTACGCTGCTGGAGTATAAACTTATTATGCAGCAACCTTCAAGATCTCACTTAAGAAGTCATTGTTCTTGTCCAGTAAGGCCTCTGCTGTATGAGACTACCCAACAATGCTCTCCTGGGTGAGTAGCAGGTTGTGTTGCCTGGCCTGTCTCATCACTTGCAGGCCATTTTTATTTCTCACTGAGGGGATGCTGCACTTTTTAAACTTTTCCACCTGCAAAAACCAGTCTAATCCACCTTCAAAACCAGTCTAACAAGCATCTAGTTCAAAGACCTATGCATTCATTGTAAGATTAACAATACCTGCAGTCATGATAGTTTTCTTACACGATGTATTCTCCAAGTCAAATAGATTTTCTCTACACATCAAATAACATACTTATTTGAACACTTTCAAAGCCACTCTTACTGATCGGATGGATAACCACAAATATCCATACCTGCTATCAAAGTGAATCGTCTTTTGTCCAGAGGAGATTACTGTATGCTTATCCTCAAATGGATTACCACAAAGTCATACCTAGCATCCATGTGAATCCCCTTTTGTCTGGGAGACATACACTTATCCACTCATGGACAATGTGTATAAGGTTCTTGATGGCTCCTCAGCCATGTGTATAAACCTAAGCATCTATGAAGCTATAATTATTCATCTTCCATTATTCAGATGTGTGATTCTGAAGCCCCCCTTTAAAGGTCCTTAAAATGCCATGTCTTTATGACAGTCTATTTAAACCCAAATAGAAACACTCTTTTATTATTGCTTATCAAACCATTCTGAAGATTAACTACAGATTTTACTGGTATGCAAGAGGCCCCATACTGCACGTGCACCTGCTGGCGCAGCACTAAGTAGTACTCACACGGTTTCCAAGAAGTGGAAGGGGGTTAAGACACACCCCAGCAACAATATGATGTGGCACCAATGTCCTTAGTCTCAGATGTCGGTCAGGTTGAGCCCAGGGAAGCAAAGGTGGGTCCATTACATGCAGTGAGAGAAGAAAGGAGCTGGTGAAAGCTAATAGTCAGCTGTGAGGTGGGAAAGAAAAAAATGCTGGCATGTTTTTGTATTTTACGGATATGTTTTATGTCTTTCTGTGAGGAGATTTGGCCTAGAGACTTAAATATTTACAGAGTGCAGTCCCTTGTACTTGAGCAGTGTTATAATAAAATAGCTAGATCTGCAGTAAACTATAGCAATAGAACACACCACCACTACATAGCCCTCAGAGAGTTAAACTGATTAGAACTACCACATCAACTAGCTCTCTCAGCTAACTACAATACACAGACCACAAAACTACTCCCCCAGTAGAATGTTATGCTGTAGAGAAACATCACTAATCATTATAACCAAATTATCTAATACTTCATATGACTCTAGCATAGGTAAACTATGGAACCGCATCCTGATGCCACTGTCATCACTTCAGAATGTAAACCCTTTTAAAACACAAGTAAAACTTCAGCTATCTCATCAATGGCTCTGCTCCCATATATTTGCAGGATAAATGCCACTTTCATTTTCAGCTTACCATGTTGTCATACAGTTCTCTTCACTCAAAATCCTATTCCCCACAACAGGTTTTCAACGATGCCTGAATCGTTTTACTAGCAACTTTGAGACATATACATAGTTCATGCAACACTAAATGCTCCCCACCTCTGTACTTCT
The DNA here is from genome assembly GCF_019279795.1 of Protopterus annectens. Classification (NCBI taxonomy): domain Eukaryota; kingdom Metazoa; phylum Chordata; order Ceratodontiformes; family Protopteridae; genus Protopterus; species Protopterus annectens. The sequence goes on from NC_056744.1 coordinate 1,274,613,583, forward strand.
AATAGAATCCTTATGATAGCCATTTATAATTGTCTCTGAACCTGCTTAATATCCCACAGTTTAACTACAGTAATAATATTGTCTGCCCTACCAAATTCCCTTTCTCACTTCCATTTCTTCTAACTTCTTAGCACTAATCACAAGATCATTATCTGTTTGACAAACTCATTAATACATCTCTTCAAATGCTCAATGTTTGACATCTACTAAATGCATAAGTATTTTATACTGTATTACTTGTCTTTATATCATATGAATATAATATAATTAGCAAATGTACATGCAAATGTTAATGTATATTACTTAATGTCTATTCATGCAAATACTGAATATCTGTTTAAAAATGTTTGTAATATGTTGGAGCTGTTTTCCCCAGGACGTCACTGAAAAAGGGTTTTTTGACTAAAGCCAGTCAGACAAACTTGGTAAACAAAAAAAGTAAAATAAAGAAATATTGAAACAATAGAATAAAATAATTAAACGCTACACAGGATTTAAATCAATATATCATCCTATGTAGTTTATATCAAGCAAATGTTTTCCTAATGGCCTGATACTAAATGTCTATAGTTATAAGGGTGGAAGATATTCTGTCAAAGGTTTACCTACTGTACTTTCTCATCATGTTACTAGACAAAATACATTTATTCAGATCACTAAACACTACAGATTGTCTATTTTCTTGTGTGCTTCTCTGTAGGCTTTAAAGAAGTTGGCTGGTATGAGGGACTGCAAAAGAAATATATGGACTCTTTCCCCAGTGTGATTGTTCCTAACACGACCTGCCACATTCCTCGTGCAGATGCATTCCACATGTTCCGAGATCCCCTTACAGGTGACCTTCCATGGCCTGGTCTTATATTTGGACTTACAGTTTTGGCCACATGGAACTGGTGCACTGACCAGGTAATTATTTGTCTGCTATTTTTTTTGCTTGTTTTTTTTAAACAATAATGTCCTGAAGTAGAGCTATGGTAGGCTGCAAAATCATATCTAGCCAACTTTGTCCCACTCCTGAAAATTAGATATAGTTAATTGAAAGATAAATTTATTTTTTTCAGTGGGTTAGACCTGCTGTTCATGATCTGTTTTCAGGGAAAACCTGAGGTTTCTTACTTACTAGGGGTAGTGTGGTCAGGATAATGGGGAAACTACCTACTCTTTGTAATAACTGTCTTGGGATTTTTTACATCAGCCTAAGCTACAAGTAGCCCAGGTAGATGGTACCACAGTTTGGCATCTCATCCCAATGAGAGTTATATGATTCTTAAAAGGACTGTATACATAATAACTAACTCATCACCTCCAGAAGAGTATGGAAGAACTCTGTAATTTTAAGTTTCTGATTCCATACTGAAAGATTATAGATGCTATAATAAACCTTTTAGCTTATGAGGATGGACTGTTACTACAAATCTCAGTAATGCAGGTTTGGAAGGTATGAATATAATTCATGTAAGACAGTTAAACATATTATAAGTAATTTGCCATAAATTCTGCATCTTGTGAGGGTCACACTATGTGAGCCACCATGTTCCCTTAATATTACATATATTCTATCATTGACATTTTGCTTTGTAAATAATTTTTGTCATGCTGGCATTTAAGTACATTACTTGAAATATGTTTGCTTATATTTCCAGAATACTGGCGTGTTTAAATAATTTCTGATGATTTTTCCATGTATGGGTGCAAAATTAATTTCTTTGTTGATCTCCATGTCCCATGTCTGGGTTCTCTTTGTAGATGGGCTGTTTAGCAAAATAAACTGCTTTCCAAGTGAAGGGTGAGGACTTTGTTGATAAATATGAATTTCTATTCTTATAAGAGTTCCTTAAAGCTAATTCATTTATTTATTTATATTTGTTGACCAGGAGTGTCCGACTGGATGTAGGTCCATTTTCAGCGGAGGCCCGGGGAGAAAAGCTCCACAGTTAAAATAAACAGACAGTAGTTACATTGGATTACATAGCGATTAACAATTTATATAGCAATTACTTACAACATATTTACAGATGAAGAACGTAGTACATCAGCAGACAACTGGAATCTTTATCTGTGAAGTACATAAGAGACATTAACAAATGTTACAATAAGAAGTTCCTGCTGTATAATAAGTACTAGGCTTATGAGCATCTGAGCTTGCTATAATCAAGGTAGTTAGTGGAGTGGAAAAAGGGCATAGCCAGCATGTTTTTAGGTGTGCTTTTTAGTAAAGTTTTGAAGTGGGTGCATGATGGTATGGAGGTAATTGTGGGTGGGAGGGAGTTCCATAATTTGGCTATGGTGCAAGAGAATAGTGCTTCACCAGCAGAGTTACTGGCTTTAGTGATCTGCAAGTGATTTTTGTTGCTGGATCTTAGTGGTCTGGTGGTGCGACAGGGTTGGAGTAGATTCTGGAGGGATAGGACATTTAGTGGATGGTTTACTAGTTTGTGGGTGAGTGTGAGTTGATACCATTGAAGGAGGTGAGGGAGTTCAAGCCAGCCCAGTTCAGCAAGTGAGAGACAGGGGTGACTATGATAGGATGCCCCTGTGGCGAATTTGGCGATTTTGTTGTAGCAGGCCTCTAGCTTGTTTAGATCGCATTGCCTTAGGTTGGTATATATTGGAGAGGCATAAAGTAGGGTAAACTAATCTTACAAAATCAATGAAAGCTCCTGGACAGTGAAGTTAATTAGGCCGCAGATATGTTTGAATATCACAGATTTAAAAAAGTGTCAGATAATGGTCTGTTGTGAAGGTCAGGTCTAAGAAGCTGCTGTTAGGATGAGGGAACAGCATGCTTACCTGAGTTTTGCGGTCCTTAAACCAAGATTCAGTGTTTGGTTATGAGATACTGACAATATAAAATTTATTGAGGATAACTTTTAACAGTGTTTTCTATTTACGTGTGTGTGCTTATCTGGGTGGTTTTGTGTGTGTGTGTGTGTGTGTGTGTGTGTGTGTGTGTGTGTGTGTGTGTGTGTGTGTGTGTGTGTGTGTGTGTGTGTGTGTGGGTGTGTGAGGGTAAATAGATGATTACAATTAGGAAGAGTGAATACTCACTTGATCAAATGCTCATGTGAATGAATGTTCTTCCTAATGGAGTTTCTGACAACAGTCTTTTAAATAAGATTGCAACAATGGGGTAATTTGCCATTCCACTAGCGTTCTGTGATCACAGAGTTAATATATATCATTAGCAAGGGTGTGGGGGTCAAAGTATGGTGAAAGTAATAATTGTTCTTGTTTTGATGCATTCTTTCCTATGACCATTCACTCTAAAGTAATTACTGTTCAGAGGTTCACTCATACGAGTGTTTGCTGTTTCATGAGACACTCATATACATACATTATTTTCTCTGACTTACAAAGCAAAAAAGTTCTTGTCCACTTCTGAATACTGAGTAAAATGATACTGTTATATTTGTTACTAGTTGTATTCCAGTTGTTGCAACCTCTTTTTTATATTTTCTGCTTCTATTAGTTTTCTCCCATCTTTGTCTTTTTTAATGCAGTTTTTTACACATAGATGTTTCCATTAGTATCACCTATCAACTTGAAGGAATCTCTTGTCATTACAAGTCTGTTACCTTTTTCCATTTCTTTGAATAAGTTGCCCATGATTCAGAAACATGCCTGTTTGTGAGTGGTAAGGCTGCAGCAAAATATCCTTCTTGGCACAGTCATGGAAACAAGCGATTCAGAAACACATTTGCCACAATGATGAAAGGCCTGCTTATCAGCTAATTTGCATGTCATTGAATTGTACGGTGATTACAGCAAGTGCTAAGAAAGCCCTTTGCTTCTTCCCTTGTACTACTCAATGTTAGTGGCTGATGCTTTCATTAACACAGGCACTCACTCACTCAGACCTTCAGAAGTCACTGCCCTTTACAGTTAGTCAATAATGTCAGATGTTAGAGTTTCATACTTCTTCATTTTCATGTGCAACTTCTTGCTGCAAAAAAAAAAAAATCATTCTATTAACTTTTACAGTAATTTCTGTAATATTTAAAATGTTCCCTAGTGGCTAGTGTCCCCTTACCCCATGTTTCATCCACTGCCCATTAGTCAAGGGGGAGTTGCTAAGTATGGCAGCCCTTCACCATCATACACACACACACACACACACACACACACACACACACACACACACACACACACACACACACACACACACACACAGGTTTTGCTTGAACTCTCACAAATATCGTTTTTTTCATTCTTGGGAACTTTCTGAAAAAGATGATCCTAAGATGTCCTTTTTGAGACAACGGTATAGGTCAGTTGAATTGCAAGGGGTTGAGTGCTCGAGCATAGTGCAAGGAGAGGGCATCCCATAAAACAGGAAATTTCACATAACCCAGGATTTAATAAAATCCATGTAGGTACCATGTACAGCCTACAGAGAATGTATCTGTGTACACGGCCACAGCCCCCCCCCCCCTGCAGTGCGCCATGCATATTAATAATGGCACGCTGCTGAGGGAGAGCATAGGAACAGTGATATTAAATCGGTGTAGGGAGAAGTGCAGAGGCTACCATTAGTTGTGAATGCGTACAGGGTGAGTCCCTCTGTACTGCTCCCTGCTACTGTTGAAATGCTGTGAATTGGTTCAAATATGTAATCATTTATTTACATTTTTTTTTCCGTTTTTGTATGTTTGTGTGGCACAGCAAGGAGTTCAGCAATGTCAAGCTGTGCTCACATATAGCTGACACCTGACAGACATCTAAAAATAGAATCTGGGTGTCATTAATTATCATAATTACGTATTTTCTTATTTTTTTTTTAATTACTGTTTGCACTGTGCAGAGTGCCGTAGAGCCAAGCAGTGCTTATACATACATATCCAATAGTTGCTAGACATCTATAAATAGAACCCGGATGTAATTAATTATGTATGTATGGGTCTATTTAACCTCATTTGCACAGCACTCCACAGTGCTTAGCATCTCTAACAGGTAGCCCAGTAGCATATGTGAAGGTATACTGGGTTTTATAATATCCAAGTAGCTAAATGGGTAGAGATACAGCCTAATGCTTTGTAGGTCCTGGGTTCAAATCCATAACAGTGATAAGATGTCTGTAATTTAATTTATATATGTGTATATGTTTAATTTAAAAAACAAATCTGCGAAATATGGCACTGCTGCACTGTGCTGAACACTGCTTAATCATGCTAAAGGCTACTTTTGTTTGTGCGGTGCTATATGGCACTGTTTTGAATGTTGCTCAATGAAGTGTAAGGGTAGGAAAACTGCCTATATTAGGAGCAGTAGGCAAGAATTCCACAGCAGTCTTTGGAGTCTGATCAATTGGTGATATGGCAGGTGGTGTTGGTGAAGGTGCATGCTTTCGGGTGCAGAGATGGGGTGTTCAGAAGTCCATGGTCTTTGTTGGGCTCCTAGTAAAAAATCATGAACCCAGGCTGCTGCAGGGTGGTTTCCAGGAATCAGAGTGTAAGGCAGAGGCCTGGGACCGGTTGGCCAGGGAACTCACCAGTGTTACTGGTATCCCCCGCACAGGTGAGCAGTATTGTCACCATTGTGGCAACCTGAAGAGGCAAAAGAGGGGAGCCTTGGACACCTGCCTCCAAGAAGCCAGTGCTGGGAATGCCCCACAAATATGTAAGCATGTTTTCCACTGTTTTACCAATATGCAAGCTGAATGTCTACAAAACTGGTATGCATAATGGTATGCTTCTCTCCCAACAGCTGTAGCTGAGAGGGCTCGCACTGTCGAGTCCCATGCCAGGCACCTGGCCAGGTTGCACCATGAGTGTGGTATATATGGATTTATTATGTTAACTGTCCTGTAATAAACAAGAAATAGTAAAGCATTTACTACAATAAAGTATGCACAATAAATGGGCAACTAGAACTGTGGTGCAATAAATAGGAAATTAGAGCTGTAGTGCAATAAATAAACAATAACAACTATATTGCAATAAAAATAAACTATACCAATAAACAGTAAGCAAAATGGTGTATAGCAGGATTGTGTTGTCATAATCATTGCAGTAGAGCTATTTACATTGCTTGTCTATGTTAAGGTTGCTGCAATCAAGTGTAACACTATAATAGCAGTAGAATGCAAAACTAATGGCCTGCAAACTGTATTGTTTAACTCATAGTATGATCCAAAGCTGTCTTTAGGCCAGTATTGGTCTCTATGGACAGATATTGTGTGGATTTCACAGACATTTATCAGCAATACCAATAAAGTGTTAAGCAGCATTGCTGATTCCTATGGAAATCTGTTTTAATAAATGCAGTATGGCTGTCTTCCATGCATGTGTGTTCTACTGTCACTGCAGTGAAGTATAGTACTGTAATAGTTCTAAAATTCAAAACAAATTCAATCACATAATGCTCTCTTTTCTCCCATTCCAGAAAGAAAAGGTATATGGGTGAGGTAGCTCACATTATGAACAGTTATGACTGTAACACCAATAAGGTGTTAAGCAGCATTGTTGATTCCTAAAGAAATCTGTTTCAATAAATGCAGTACAGCTGTATGCCATGCATGTGTGTTCTACTGTCACTGCAGTCAAGTATAACACTGTAATAGTTCTCGAATGCAAAATGAATTCAGTCACATAATGCTGTCTTTTTTTCTCACTCCAGGAAGAAATGGTATATGGTTGAGGTAGCCCATGTTATGAGCAGAAATGATTGTGCTAACATTTCACAGACACTTATCAGCAATACCAATTAAGTGTTAAGCAGCATTGTTGATTCCTAAATACGTCAGTCTATATATTCCCAGAATGCCTGTATTCCTTGCATGTCTGTACTAAGCTGCTGTAGTCAATGTTTTTTTGCAGATGTCCCCTGCAGTCACAGCTATTGAGTTCTAATTCCATGCCTGCAAACTAAGGCATGACAGATCTCTAGTTATGTACTGTACACAAACATGCCTCATGTTTTCGCATAATGTAATTAAAATTGGCTAATCTGCCTGTCACAGGATTACCAGAAAAATGATTACCTGGAATGCAATGTATTACCAAATCCACTTACAGAACACCTTGGCAGTTATAGAAGTCCACATTATGTGAAAGTGTTCTGTGTAGTTGTGCACCTGCATTTGTTATTGCTCAGCCCATGCAGACCCATGCTAACAGCTTGAGAGGTATGTATATGCTATATCAGCTATAGAAGAATTGTAGTCACTGTATTCAAAACTGACACCACATGCCTGTAGAGTATTTATTATCAGTGTTTTCAGGGATATAGTCTGCACTGTCAGTAATGGATTATTTCTCTCTCTCTCTCTCTCTCTCCACCACTTATATTCATTTATTTATTATTGTCATTTATTTCTATGATTTAATATTAACAAATTTTGTTAAACTAACTACATTTTTGCAAAATGTGATGTATTATTATGTGTTATTATGATTAAATGTTAACATATATTTTTTAAACTAACTGTTTTGTTGGCCTTATGGTTTACTTCTTACTGGCATGCTGAGAACATACTGACTATTATGTTATTTACTGTTGTGTTACCCATAATATACATTAATATGTATTTGTATTAATTAAAATGAAGTTCCATTCTGTTAATACCAACAATGGTTTGGTTATTACTAACCTTAACTTATTGCTATACCTCATTTACCACAGCACGTCAAGGTAGGCTGGTTCTGGTTGAATCACCTACCTTGCCTCAACCGGGCATGGCACCAGGTCCAGCACATTTGGGAACCAGACCGGTGGTGCCCCCTCTGCTGCCCCTGCACTACCTGTGGCAAAGGGTAGTACCACCCCATGGGATGGGGCCCAGCCCTCCTCTGGGAGTGGTGGTAGAGGGGGTATTGTCACCTGGGATGAGCTGCCAATCTTGGTGTTCAGGATAGTCTACCGTGAGTTTGACTGCCACCTGCACCAGATTGGGTCTATATTAAATTCTCGAAAGCCGACAGTGTTGAATCTGACATTGTCAACATGAGAATAGCAAAATTGTAGAACATTGGACAAGTAAACATAAATCTCCGTAAGGGGAGATTTCCATTTACTTCAATGTAGTGCGGTCTTGGAGTTGGTATATTTAAGTAACAGATGGTGTGGGGGTGCAGGGAGGCTTGCCCCCCTGCCTACACCATTTAGTTTTTATTTTGTTGTTTTTATTTTTTTTTTCTGAAGATTCAATGTTTTAACAGTTCGATCACTAAATGTCGACCTTTAGTGATTTGAACTGTTAAATATTCAATGTTCTAATATAGACCCCACCAGATTGAAGGCATGCTGGCCGACTTAGTGCGAAAGCTTCACCCCAATGCCCAGCCTCCAGCACTGCACCCCAGAGGCAGTGAAGAAAGAATGTCAACAGTCCCATGGGTGGTAATATGAGTCACTCTACTAACATCTGGAGGCACATGGGACATAGATTCCACAACACACTCCCTATCAAATGTATTCACCCCCTCATGTGTCGCACACCACCCCTGTCTGCTGTCTTGTCCTTCTATAAATGCATCCTCACCTACCCAACTTACCTCCCCCACACATACCTACTGTATGTCACTTCCCCAACATTCCACTCTTACCTAAAAAAAATGGGCACCTGTCCCCCCAAAAATATCATCCCATAAATAGCTCTCCATTTCACTGGACACACATAATTTGGTCCAATTGGCTTGACAACACAGTTATGTTGTCCTCACCCCTCTGTCTGAGGTTGAGAGTTCAAAGTCATGTACAAATTCTGTCAAAGTACACAGTTGTTGCTGTACAAGAAATGGATAGTTATGGTTCTTTCCTACACCCTTCCTGCACATCCCTACCTGTCTCTCACTATGTTTTCCCCCTGCTTGCACACCATTTCACCACTTTCCTATCTCCCCATTTTTCTTTTCTTTACATTTTTTAGTGCGTTGCATCATGCAGCTTTGCTAAACTCAGCTAAATAGAGATATATTGACTATATGTGTCTTTAAACTTGTAATACACACTTACAAAATAAACACCTGTCCTATATTTTGGACCCAAGACCATCGCACCTGCAGACCACTGCATTAATCTGGCATGCCACACAACTCTTAATTAAAACAGGTAGTTTAAAGAAAACATAGTAATTGCCAGTTACAGTCATTAAGCATGATTCAATGGAGCTGCACTCCATGCCATGAAAACTTGATTAAAAAGTAATGCAAAAAATGGGAGTATACCTTGGACTCTGGGGCAATAGTGCACCACTAGAAAACCAAAGACATAACAATGGATGCAAGTGAGGCCTGTTATAGCAGGTAAATGTGCCCTTCTGAAGCAACATGTATAAAGACACCTGCTAAGGCATTAATGGCAAAATACATGTACAGCTGGGACCCTGGTGCACACATACATCCATATAAAGCCATACACATACTGACGGATGTAGAAAATGTATGTCACAGCCTGTATGTCTGTACATATATCTTGCAAATACAGCTGCTGTAGCAGTGACTCAGTAACTCAGACTTTTAATTGCCTTGCAAACAGTACATTTTGCCACGCACAATCCTGAGTTCAAATCCAGTGGTGTGTAGAAATGAATGTATAGTATTGTGAAGGCAGCAATTAATCACTGAGTCATGCAGTCTTTATCCACACAATGCATTTCAAATGACATGTGTGCTTTTCACTGATGGAAGTCACAGGCTTGCCAGTAGGAGCACACTTCACATATCCCTATAGCAAAACTATAAATGTAAAGTGTCATGTCATGCATTAATATGTATTCTCAAAGAATGTCAATGCAGGTACTGCAAATGAGGGCCACTAATATCAGAGTTTACCACACAATCCTTCCTAAGTCACTGTGCAGATTTTCACATCTGCATAGCTAACATACACATTGGAAGTCCCTGCTTGTAACATGGCCTGCCCTCATACATGCTGCAGATTACTACCAGACTGTAGGCGCAGAGGTCAGACCTGCAAGAAAAGTTCCAATAGCTATGCAGGATAAAGACAAAGCCCAGTTGAATAAAATGGTGCAGCAAGGTGTGATTTGTCCAGTCACAGAACCAACTGAATGGGTGTCATCCATGGTAGCAGCCCACAGAAAAGACTCAGACTAAATCAGAATATGCATTGATCCATGAGATTTGAACAAAGAATTAAAGAGACCTCATCATCCAATGAGTACAGTCGAGGAAGTTGCAGCTCTAATACCAAATGCCACTTTTTTTTTCTGTTTTAGATGCAAAAAGTTCATTTTGGCAAGTGATGCTTGATCGCAAATCTTCATTACTGACTGCATTCAGTACCCCATTTAGAAGATATAGATACCTCCGGATGCTATTTGGAATAAATTCTGCAAGTGAAATATTTCAGTGCGCAATGGAGCATATTTTGGGGTTATCCTTGTGCCATAATAGTAGATGATTTATTGGTTGGAGGCCATGGTGAAGCAGAGCATGACAGAAACCTTAAGAAAGTTCTAGACAGAGCACATGAAGTGAACTTGAAGCTCAATCCTCTGAAGTGCAAATTCAGACTACCAGAAGTTACACATGTAGGTCATTTATTTACTAGCACTGGCTTGCGAACAGACCCATCCAAGCAAGAAACTATTCTTGAGATGCCAGCACCAGATAATGTTCAAGCTCTACAGTATTTTCTTGGTGTGGTCAACTATTTAGGCAACTTTATACCAGACTTCAGTGAGTTGACAGTGCTGTTGAGAGACCTGACACACAAAAATGTTACGCCATCTTGGTTGCAACAGCACTAGAGAGCATTTGAAGACCTTAAGCATAAAATTGCCACCCCACCTACATTAAGATACTATGATGTTATTAAACCAGTAACTCTTTCCTGTGATGGTTCAACATTTGGTCTTGGTGCAGTTATTCTTCAAGAAGGCAGACCAGTAGCCTATCCATCTAGAACTCTTACCCAAACTGAAATGCAATATGCTTAAACTGAGAAAGTACTTTTGGCAATAATATTTGCATGTTCAAAGTTTCATGATTATATTTATGGTCAAGCTATTCAGATTGAAACTGATCACCAACCTCTAGTCACTATTTTAAAGAAGCATATGCATTCAGCTTCAGAGAGATTACAAAGAATGATGCTCAAATTGCAAAAGTACACCTTCAAAATGGTCTATACAAAAGGCAGACTTCTTTATCTGGCTGATACCTTATCCAGATTGCCCATTAATACAGTGGAACAGCTTAATGCAGAGAATTTTGACTTTGATGTTGTGGAAGTACATCATTTTTCTACCAAAAGACTTGATGAGCTGAGAGATCATACAAACACTGATCCAGTTTTGCAAAAGCTCAAAAACTACATTAATGCTGGAAGTCCGTCAAAGCAATCGAGTGTACCCACCTAAAGTGGAAGCTTATTTTCCTTACAGAGATGAGATGTTGATGGAAGATGGCATTATTTTCGAAGGTCCTTTAATTGTTGTCCCTGCTTCCTTACAACGTGAATATATCCAGATTTTGCATTGTGGTCACCCAGGTATCAAATCTACCAAAATAAGGATGAGAGGACTAGTATTTTGGCCTTCTCTAGCAAAAGACATTGATAAAGTACTTTCTTCTTGTTCAGTATGCAATAGTACTAAACCGCATATGCAAAAAGAACCACTTCAGCTAAGTCAAGTTCCTGAACTACCTTAGTCAACAGTAGCCACTGATATATTCAAACAGTAGCCACTGATATATATTCAAGTGGAACAATCAGCATTACTTAGTGTTGGTAGACTCTTATTCGAACTGGTTTGAGATCGATCTGCTTCTTAACCTAACATTCACTGCTGTTATCACCAAGTTGAAATGTCATTTCTCACTCCATGTTAGTTCACACAAAGTTGTTTCTGACAATGGTATCCAATTTACCAGTCAATTGTTTCAGAAATTTGCAAAAGAATGGGACTTTGTACATGTTACTAGTAGTCCAGAATACCTGCAATCAAATGGACTAGCTGAACATGCAGTACAGAGTGTAAAGCAATTACTAGAGAAGTCAAAGCATGATAATACTGATGTCTTTTTGAACTTACTCAATCTGAGAAACATACCCCATGATGATATACTTGGCTCACCTGCTCAGAGACTTCTATCTAGTCAAACCAGAACAACACTGCCTATCAGTTCCAGTTTGTTGAGGACTAAAGCTAAGAACAACAGAACAATCAAAGCCCAACTATTTAGGAAGTGTTCCTTCCAGAAGTCCAGCTATGATAAATTGAACAGATTTCTTCATCCAGTGAAAAAAGGCGAGACAGTGAGGATACAAATGGAAAAAGGTTTCAACTGGATTGGTCAAGTGACAGGTGTATGTGCCAAGCCAAGATCTTACTTCATAGACTCTGGGGGTGTGGGGTACAGGAGAAATCATAGAGGTCTTCCTGTATCAAAATCGATATCGCAGCATTGCTCCTGTGATCCAGACACTAGATCTTAGAGCAATCCAGACCATGTTCCTGTTCGAGAACATGTCTTATCTTCCCCTTTCATTCTTGATGATGTTTCTGCTGCCCTCAAAGTTGAACATTCAGCAGAGACAGTTCCAGTTGCTAGACCTAGTTCTAATTTCTATATCACACGATTTGGTCATATTTCCAGACCTAGTGTGAAATACACAGCAACCTGGACATAATTGTCTATATGTATTTAGTTCTGTATAATCGCATGACAAAGAATTATTTTGTATTAATATTAATTGCATGTCAATTGATGTCGTCAATAATGCATGACCATTTCTCAAAGTGGGAGGATGTAGAATAGTGTGTATGAATATGATAGCTAGTTTGTTTATAAGTTTACCTAAGTTAAAGTTATTAAGCCTCAGTCCTGATGTGTTTGTACATGAGAAAGCTGTTTGAACAGAACCCAGTTATGTTCATCTGCTTTACCCTGACCAGACGAGTGACGTCTACCATGTATGGTCCAAAACTGTCCAACACACACACACACATGAAGGGCTAGTACTGAGCTTGACTATGTACATGCACACACTCACACACCACTGTCAAATCCAGGTCACCTACAGCCACACACGGCACCTTTCCAAGGTCCATCTTACCTGCTTCCCTTCCTAACTCACGCACATGCTGTCAGCAGTTTGGGTCAACCTAGGCTTCATGCATCCCCACAACACCCTGTGCAAGTGATGATACCTGTGCCACATCTCTGTCATCCTTGTCATTGATGCAGGGAAATGAAGCTATGTGTCTGATGCACAGTGTGACTATATTAGTTAACATGTACTTGTGTAATGCAGTGCTTTTCTGCCATGCCACTTGTAGTGGTTAACAACAAAACTATATACTGGTATTTGTCATGAGTACACCACATACCTTCGTGTACCTTATGTTGTATGATGTTGTAATAGCTGTATAGTTACACAATGACAGGTGTGTCATGGACCTGTTCATGTTTCTGTTTCAGAAGTCTGTTGGGATAACCTATGAATACACAGCGGCAATAAATCAGTGCAGGATGGCATGTCAGCACAGCAGAAATATGTCTTTAGCATGGTACAGCACTATAAGTGCATGGCACCATAGGTTCATATGTGTATAACAGGCTAACAGGGACAATGACGGCATTCAGCGTACTCATGCATCCCTAATCTGTGAACAGGTCTGCTACCCTTGATAAGTGTCACCAGGGTTTTGGAACATACACATCTACAAGCTGTGGTGACGGAGATGACCAATCTACTAATATCCTGATTCCAGTACAGACAGTTGTCTGACACCAGTTATAATTGGTGTGTTCTACATCCCAATTTGTAATCTCCACATACTGTGTCACAGCAGATGTGTGCTTCACATGTATGGGGGACCTGTTTCATGTAGGGTGTACTGTCTGTGTTACATACCTGTCTCTCCAACATGTACTATGTATACCACAGAGATGTTGTAGGCATGTACAACAGGTGAGACATGTGTTAGTCCTGTCATGGATACGTGGGAGGTACACAGTGAAATCTGACATCTCCCTGTATGGAGCCATACACATCCCCTTCAAAGCATTTAGGAAATAGACTACACATGTACGGTAGTGACATGGACTCCTTGGGACAGGTTAACTACAGTGTATATTGGTGTACCATGGAACCTGTGTGGCTCCTACAGTTGTATGATATGCCTGTGTAGTGACATAGCAAGGGTGCCATTGCACACATTGATAGGTGTGATGAGTCCCACATTCAGTATAACAGTGACAGCCTGGGATGTACATCCCAGACCAGTCGGTATAGGTTGTACAATAGTGTATGCATCCCCACATCTTACTGACCAGTGAGAGTCAAAGAATACATTAGTCTCTGTGTCCATAACTCCATGTGTAATGGCTCAACTGTGTGCAGTGTGTGGACACTACAATAGTTTGCATGGGTGGATGATTTCCCACAGGATAGTATTGTGCAGTCATTGGCTGTTAGCCTTTGTCAGTGGCTCAGATGACAACTAACTGTATCTTAGGCTGTCCTGGATAACTGTTGGTTGTGTGTGGGATTCTGTGACAGCTCCCAATATGCAATCACCTGCTAATTTCCTCAGTCAGAGTTCACTGACAGTGGTTGTGACTGCAGAGAGGGAATAGATAGATGGGTATGCCAATAATTGAGGCTGGTGAACTCCATTGGTGACTGGCATCATTGTGGCATAGGTCTCCCAATGCTATCTTCTCAGAGTATGGCTGTCAGACACTTGCCTATCCACCAGCTGACATAACAATCTGTACATGACGCATACAGTTTTCAGCAAGGCCTGCTGGCCTAATATTGCCATACACCTTATCAGGCCATAGTTGGCAGAGTGATTCATATGTCCAACATTCATTGCATAGTGTAACAGTCAATGGGCTCTGCCAGTTACAGTTGGTAGGCATGATCTGGCCTTGAGCAAAAGTAACCGTGTTCGGTCTAGTGTCAGTAGGTGTATGACAGTATCAGTGCTTGTATCTATGCTAACTGCTATCATGGCATTTCAGTTGACATGACCCAGATATCTGGGGACACCGCTTGGCACTACATGCTAGTTGTCCTCTGAGAAAGTAAGTATTGCAGTTACATCCAACATGTTGCAACAAGAGAGTCATGCAAGGTGTCTGTACAGAGCACACACATACATGTTAGGGAAGTGTAATATGTATACACTTGGTTGCTTAGTCATGCTGTGACTCACTTGCCCAAAGGATGGTCCAGGTCCTTACCTGCAATGTCCTGCAGCAGTGACGTGACATCCCCACATGGAGAATCAATGTAGTGCATCCTGTGTTTACCAATATGGGTGACCAGTGCAGCCACCCCCCCCCCCATGTGAGGTCCTCCCTAGTGGGATCTGTCCACAGATCAGTCTCCATATAAGTACTCCCCTTTGCAGACAATATAGACATATATGTCAAGACAGCCATTTATTACCTCCTGTGGGATGGTTGACATAGCATGCTTGCACCTCCACCTTCAGATGGGACAGGCAAATATGCAGAGCTGTACACACATGCATTTTGTCAGCAGCATTACAACATCATGAACTTGGCTGTACATAACAAGAGGGACACATGCTTGTCATAGCTCAGCAAACCTGACTGGTGGACAACTGCTATTATCAGGCTGTACAATAACAGGTGGACAGTGCTGTGTGACAGTTGGGGTGAGGGTGCCTCCCCAACATGAAGGCACTAACTCCTCAAAAGAAAAGAAGCACATAGTGTTGTTGTGATGTTGTGTAGACACAGTTAGTGAAAAACAAAGCCACACACACAAAGCAGAACAACAATGCACAGTATAGCTGCATGTGTGACCGACAGGCCAAGATTGTCGGTGACCTCATACGTTGTGATGCCACATATGATGAGTCTGAACTCATACCTAACCTGTACACCCACACTGTCTGTGTCAACTACACTCCCTTATCCCCACCACACGTGACTCATGACATTCCTACAACCTGTCCCATAACCTCTGTATTTACATAGCAGTTTGTAACTGGCCTCTCACTGGAAGATACACAGCATCTACTGCACATGCTAACAATCCAGGTTGCATCCCACATGTGATCTGACAAGGATTACTAACACCATTGGGAAACCCTTACAATCATACTGACACTACTGGCTGCACATCAGCTGAGTGGACAACAGCAACTGTTATACCCTTGCACAGAGATGGTGCATCCACTGACTAACATAACTATACAACTCTTTGTCTGACTATCCATATCTGTATGCCTATAGGGGCAATCATCAGGGAGCCAATCCGCACACATATATGTGTTCTACACACAGTTGACTGTACACCGTTTGGATATGTGACAGGGGAAACGTGACTGTTACATGTGGACGACATTTCCAAGGCAGTCACCATGGACCTGGGTGAGGGTACATCAGAGCATACAACTCCCTAGACTGAGCCAAGCCATCTGACTATATCCCCCACTCAGGCAACATTTACAAAGCACCCACTTAGGCATTCATGATACTGTCATTGTAGGGGTCACTAAGTGGCCCACTGCTGGCACACATACACAACATAGGGACATCCGCCTCCAATAGCTGATCTGTAATCAGCAGTGTTCACCAGGGTGCAGTCCTGTGTCCTCTACTGCTTGGAATCCATTCAACCATAATACACACAACTACAAACTGAGTGTGGCTAACAATGTTGACTGATGCCTGCAAATTGTGAGCTCCCATAGAGTCTCTGTGGTATGTCACTATCCTGCAAGAGGGTATTGTGAAAACATGCTTGTTGACATACTAATGGCCATACATTCCATGCAAATACATATATAGTATCATTTCCATCAGTTAGACCCATGTACCTGGTAAGTAGCACATCAGTCACAACATGTGATGTACATAGGGGTGAACGAACTGGGCACATAGACCTGGCCACACAGGTTTACACCTAATGTGCCTCAGATTATCATGTCTCCACAGTGGTATGGAAGGAATCATATGGCATAGCTGAGGCAACAGTCACCTGTAAGTGACATACTAATAACCTGCAAGTACTCTTCCATCAGCATGCCAATATCTGATGCAATGGCCATTTGGTGGTCAAAACTGGCAATTGCACACAACAGTATGGTCCCTCACATGGACAATTCACATCTTCAGTATGTGCTCAATGGGGATTGGCTGCAATGAATGTCATTGTCACCTGTGGCATATAGACTACTCAGAGGTGATCTGTGCCTTGCATATGGGGCAGTGTGTTACCCTGCTTGATTGCATATGCTGTCTATCTGTAAGAGGCATAGTAGATGGATAACTCACTGTAAGGACATTAACCTCGTATGTGATGTTAGTACTACATGCTTGTGGGAGAGATTTGTCTAGCAGACTTAAACACACCCTTGAAACAGAAACCTGCCTAATGGCACACAGAGCATTTCAGTGCACTTCAGTACATGCCAGCTGTATGACTGGCTAGGTTACCATGATCTCAACACAGGGCAGCTGCCTGTATCTCTCTTGGAGTGGGGGAATATGTGCTGATCCTGTAACTATGGGTATAAAGATGTCTATGATTGTGACAGCTGTATAGCCATTATGCTAGTGAAGTTCAAACATCCTATGATTCCTTAATATGACGTAAAATGCTTTAACAGGCTCACAGACAAACATGGCTACATTGAGGCTAGCACCACTTCCAATCACTGCATACAAGCCACGCCAAGGCACACACATAGTGCAAGTTGGCTGTATGTAGATGAGTACACTTACCTATGTAATCGCATAGACTACAGATCACAGTACGTGATGCCTGCAACACACCTAATGTCTGCTAGTACTATCAGTTCAGGACATATTATGCTTGATGACATCAGCAGGCCTTGTTGTGGTCAGTCATTTGGGGGGCCAAATTGCATGTTACAAATAAAATACTGCAAGACCCTACCTAATTTTAAGTTACCAAGGTGATCATATTTATGCCAGCTGGGCATACACATGCACCAAGTAGCCTGGAGTGAGCTTAGAACCCCTACCTATCTAGTCTTACACACTATAGGTAGCAATATTTATCGCATGCACACCAGCTTCAGCCTGATACTACACTGTCAGCTGGTAGTCTTAAGGTGGATGCCATCATCAGGCCTTTTAGAAGAGGGCTGTTTGGAGGCCAGCAGCAAGTTACAGGGCCAAAAAGTTCATAACCATTGCAGGTGGATAGCCCATAAGGACATGTCAGTTGTTCTACAGGGGTTTACACACAACACAGACACACAAGCGTGCACACCAAGTAGCCTGCAGTGGTATTAGAACCCCTGACTATTTAGTCCTACACCCTATAGATCACAGTATTTATCGCACATCCCACAGGTTGAGTCTGTTGTATATGTGATTGCAAGCACAATACTTGTGCATTACACAAACCAAGCTTGTGTTCAACAGAATCTGTGGCATGCAGAGTGATATTGCTTCATACTGTTATCTGCATCTAGTATCCTAGCAGTGGGATAACTGTTCTTATCCTGGCTATGTGTGTACAGTTACCAATATGGCCATATGTAGCTGCTTTCAGATAGATAGGCAAACCTGTGGGCAAGAGTAATGTGCACTGTCCATGCGTGTGTTGATATCATTATACATTACACCACCTGCTCACCTGCATCTCTGTATGTGGTGACATCCAGCAGGCACAAGGGTCTGTAGGTAAGTGAATTATGTACTGTCACACCCTTAGTCTGGATCCTTTGAGCAACAGTATGGATGTGTGATATTGCATATTTGCTCACCATTATTAGTGACTGTAGGGCAATATAGACATCTACATGCATATTTATGTAATTAACAGGGATGTATATATAAATGTAGCTGTCTGTGGGTATGATACGTATATGTGTCATGTAGATATATGGGGAGAGTCAATGTATCATTGTGATATATTTATAGCTGTATATATCGGTATATATCTATTTTACACTACATAGCAATAGATGTACTATGCATGTGAGAAGGAGATAGTGACAGACGGATATGTATATGTACATGTCTGTATGTACAGACATATCTATACATATCCAGTCATTCTGATGACGGGGCAATAGAATTGAGCTATTTTAACTAATTTTAACTAAGTGTTTGGGCATGCCCAATGTGTCAGTACTTATAAAGTGGCACCAGGCCACACCTACCTGTACTCCAGTCTGAGATTTTGTGTGTTACAGACCATACCTCTCAAATGTCCAGAGTTATGAAGAATGTCCAGAGTTTTGGCTCATAATTTTGGTCTGTTTCTCATAAAATTTGGGATTTTCTACCAAATCACTTGGATGAACTGAGTGAGGATGGACATCATTAAATAATGACATACATTTGAGTTTCTGACGTCAAATCCTTCAAAAAAATGCCTGTTGAAACAAACCCTGTTATTCTAGCAACTTTTAAGTTTATGAGAGCAGTATTTAAAATATGTCCCTATTTGTCGGCCTTTGTCCCCCCCCCATTTTGTCAGGCTTTGTTCAGATCTCTTGCACTAAGAGGTTGAGAGGTATGTTACAGACATTGACATCTGTCCCTGTTTCTGCAGTACTGCACTTCACTCAAAATGTCCATGGCATTCCCTAGCTGTTTGATGTACTTAATATGTAACTGAGGTTCATGTTACAACATACATAGAATGACAGTATGAGAAAACACTGACATAATCATACCTCACATGGAAAAGATGTGAATACTTCCAAATTAGAACCATCAACACCATCACCCTTGCTAACATCCCTAATCCCCTGAGCCACACAGGCTGCCAGACTGAGAGGAGTCATTTGTCAGACATTCAACAACATAAATATGCACATTGTTATTTCTGCTTTAAGTGTGATATACAATTAAGGGGGACATACAATGTGTGTTAGACTACTATTGCCTGGTCTGCTGATATACCATTGCTGACATACTATGAAAGCAGTTATATGGGAACACTGCTGTGCTGGGGGTGGGGGAGCAACAGCACATGATCTTCTGAGATAGACAGTAGTCCAAATATCATGTGAACCCACTGTTTAATATCTCTCTTGACTGACTTAGTGAATATTCCAACCATGAGGCCTGCTGATTACTAGGGGACACATACTATTGGACTGGGTATACGTAGTCTCATGTAGATGTTACAGCTGTCCAAATAGCCCACTATATTTCCTTGCATAAATGTAGCAGATCCATACATATGATATCATATTATATTAATTCTGAAAATAGTCTATAGGTTAGAGACTTACCTTGCAAATGCAGCAGTTGACAGAACTACAGTTCAGAGCTGGCTCTGTGTTATGCAAGCAGTATACAGCCATTACATGGATAGGTACAGGTTGTGTTAGTTGTCTGGCATCAACAATTTTATTATATGTAAGTGATTAGGAGTAAGGTGTCAGTCCCTAGAACCCTAGGTTTCAGTGAATGGGCTATGCGTTGTCTCTTAGCCAAAGCCAGGGAATACTGGGCATGCCTACATCTACCTACAGGGACATCAGCAGGGGTTCCTCCTCTGAGTCCTCCTGGGGCTGTGGCTGTGGTGAGCTAGGCACTGGTTGGGGGCTCTATATCCCTTCCCTTTGTTGATCCTGGTGCAGCTGTTTCTGCAGGATCATATTGTGTAGCATGGCACATACTGTGAATATCTCTGCATATGTGGCTGGTGTGTACTACAGGGCTCCACCAGATAGATATCAAGGCACCAGAATCATGACCTCAGAAGCCCAAACACATGCTTGATGATGTTCCTAGTTTGCGCATGTGCCTCATTATGATGTTCTTTCATGGATGCATGTGCATTTCTGATGGGTGTCATCATTCTTGGCTCCAGGGCGTAGCTAGCATCTCCCAGTAAATGGTCCCCCCTATCAAACATCTGGTACAGCTGTGATGCATGCCAGATATGGGAATCATGATAACTACCAGGGCTTCCAGCAAACACACATTCATGATAATGCCCTGGGCATTGCACATGACCTGGCAGTTGATGGAGTGGTACCCCTTGCGGTTGACGTGATTCACCCTTCCTCACTGGGTGATGACATGATGTGTACCTGAGTGCAATCTATGGCACTCAGTACCTCAGGGTAGTGTGGTACATAGTAAAAGTGTTGCATATTGCTGGCCCTCACCTCAGGGGTGAGGGGAAAATAAATGTACTCACTGGCATGTGGTAGCATGGCATACAGGAACTGGTGGCGTACCCTGGATACAGATGCCTGTGTGACCCCATCATGTTCCCATTTGGTCTTTGGAAAGTACCTGTAGCTAGTATCCTAAGGGCTACACATACCTTTGTTTCTATTTGGATGGGTTCCCCTCTGTTGTCTCTGGGTCTGAGTTGAGGGTGGCAGAGCTGAGTGAGTTCTTGTAGTATGTTCCTGTCCATCCTGTAGTGGTCTACAATCTCCATCTTATGTAGCCCCCAAAAGGTTACCCAGGCCTAAACACTCTTCTCCTTCTCTGTCTAGGCCTATTGTCAGTATAGCAGCAGCATTGACTTCAGTAGCAGACCTGCAGCAGCCTCTAACATTCTTTCAGTTAAAATGTCTGTACTCCAGTGGTGCAGAATATGGGGGTGGAATCAGATTGTAGAGTGCATGCATACTTTATAATGCTCTACTGTAAGTGCTGACTATGTGATTGACTACCTATGATGCATTGCACCTGTCTAGTATACCACTAGCATCATTTAATGGCCATAGTTTAAGTTAAATAGAGGGCAAAACTAATTAATATGTCATTAACTTTTAAATGCAGTCAGCACTGTGGCGCACCACGCAGACTTGCACCCTGTAGGTAAACAAAGCTTAGCACTTGCATAGAAGCTCACCATACAAACATGTGGAAACAAGCTCCCCTTAGCTAAACAAAGCTTAGAAGTTAGTGCACACACCCCCCTGAAAGAGCACACTCATCAGGACTGCACACTGTGCAAACAGGCACAGCTAAGCTGAAATATGCTTAGAAGTCATTAGACACACCCTCCCCTGATGTCAGCTACCTTCTCTGTAAACACCAACATAGTTCTCTACCTACAGGGAGGGGATATGCAGACACAATTACCCCTTTATGCTATTCATTAACTTCACCTCATTTGCGTAGGGATCCATACTCACAGCCTGGAAACTACATGCTTCAAAGCCCTACCACATTAGTAATAACACCAATGCACCATTGCAGATACTCTACACAGGGTTCTGTATTACAGTTCTGTCACATAATATTAATTTTATTTTTTCCAATTTTTTTTTTATTTTTTTATAATGCATGTTTGCACACTGTGGCATGTCAGGCAAACATGCCCAAATTATTAAAAAAAATTTAATTTTATTAAACTTATTTCCTTTAATGTTTAGACACACGGATGATAGTTTCTCTCATATATGTACATGGTATGCCATTTCTGTCCATCTATCTACATTTTTGCCCCTTTTGTCTATCTACATTCTTGTACATGGAATTTTTCCATGTACACTAGGGCTGTCTATCTGCTTGCTGGATCACTCTTCCTGCCACATTTGCATGAAATTCACCTGCTTATGAGGTGATTTCCATGCCACGGAACTTCTCGTGTTGGCATGTGCTTGCGAGCCACCCAGCAGTGTTTACTGAATCTAAAATCTGCTTACATTCATGTAAGTACTGTAGCATGATGCCTACATGGTAAAAAAGACCATGTAGGGTTTATTAATTTCCCCCCGTAGTGTAGTTAATTGTGTGTTTCCTTTTTGACTTAAAAGTATGAACACTGCCAACAAACACGAGTGCTGCTCAACAACACACAAGTTCTAAAAGCTGCCATTAAGTATAAAAATTATATAAAGTGGCACTAAAGAAGGAAGTCATTAAAACATTTGGCAATGAACTTTGAGTTAACTGACTTTAACATGTTAGGCATAATCACTGAGATTTAAACAAAAAAACCTGGATTTTAGAATCAAATTCAGAGAGTTTACAGCTATTAATATGTATTTTCTAGTATCTAAATTATCCCTTAGTCTTATTATTTAATACCTGTCCCACATCTTCATAAATAATCTAACCCCCTGCTAATCAACTGCCTCAGTCAGCTGTGCATCCATTGTGCTTCCTCTGCTTGCCTTTAGTTTAATTTATTTAATGTCTTCTGTCTCATTAGTCTTTCTTTTTTTATTTAGAGAAAATGTTCATCCTCCATCATTGCACTAGTTATATATTGTAATATTTCTGCCACAGCCCCTTTCTCACCTGTCTACTAAAGAAAACATGTTTAATGCAAGTTTATTAAGTACATAAATCATTGCTATGTCTTTTCTATCTACATGTTCAGTTGTCTTTATATTTTTATTCAGTTATGGCTTCCATATCATACTGCAATTCTCCAAATATGGCTTCCCAAGCTCTCTGTGCAGCAGAATAATAATTACCTCCATTTCTGGTTTTACCTGTAGTTATACAGTCTCTCACACTCTGATCACAAAGCCCATATTGGATGTTGCAAGGAGAGATACTCACCTGGAGGGCTATGTCATCCAAAAAAAAAAACACCATCTCTGAGCAGGCTAAACTGTAATACAAATCTCCTGCTATCTACATCCTACTTTCTGCACAGAACAAAGAAAAAACCTTGTGTGCATCACTTCTGGGCTGAAGCAGAATTGCAGTGCTTCTTGGCTGTGCCTTCTAGAACAACAGAGTGGGTAATAACTTTTTTTTTCTTAAAGGTACAGGTCATCAGTGTTTTTGGGAGTGCACAGACAAGGCAGCTGACTATGTGACCTTGCGCTAAATCTAACTCCATGCCTGTATAATATCTCTAAGTTCAATGATGGAATATGACAGAATTCAGACCTTGATTTGGACAATATATTTAATATTGAAATAAAATGCCTTGGCAATGTCTGACACTTGGTCCTTAGGTTTCTGTCTGTCCTTAAGAATTATGCCCAAGTCATACACAAAATGCATACACTGCAAACTATGCTTTATCCACCTGTAAAAATAAAGAAAAAGAAGACTGGAATATGTGAAAATGAATTATGGCATGAGTCAGCATCACCTCTGTTTTCTGTGGAATGGTGTGGTTTAACCTCTGTCTTCAGTAGAATGAGTTTCAAATGACTAAGTGCGTTCATTGAAAGAAGACTCCAAACTGTCTTCTAAGGTAGTAAACCTAGGTACAAGATCCTGGGAGAAAATGAGATATAGCAGGATATCATCAGTATTACAGTAATAATGAATACCTCCATTTTGAAAGATTACCTTAAATGACAGCATATGCACTAACAGTAGTGCAAAAGGACTGAAATTAGTGCATGATTCTAGGAATGTGTTGTGTTGGTTTGTGACTGACTGTGCAGTTGCCAAGTAAGAGAAGATTTATTTTTTTTCATATTTTATTTTTTATGTCTGCTTTTCATTTTTTCACTCTTGTAGACTGGAAGATTTACTTTTATATTGTGTTGTTTTGCCTTCAATATTTACTGATTGTAGTTAGAAAGGATTAGGTTTTAGAAAGGCAAACTCTAGCCATCCCAAAAAAGCCTAGTTAGCTATAAATTCACATAGACTGCAGAGAAGACAATCTGAAAATCAAAGCTTATCTGAACCAATTCTCTGTTGGTTTGTGATCTATTGATCATTACTGCTATAATGAAGTGTAACTGCGAGCAATAGAAAATACAGCTTTTGTGTAACTGTCACAACTGGTATGGTAGGTCAGAGCAATGACTTTACAGCACTTAATTTAATATTTAGTTGTAAATCGTTTGATTTTTTTTCATAGAAGTTGATTTAAAATCTCTTTGAATTCTGTGGTAACTGATTTTGATTATCATTTTCTTTTAGAATTCTTTATTTCTTTGCAAATAAAAATAGATTCCTTAAATAAGTATGCCATTAATGATTTGCTAATGCATAAATATTGTACAGTGTAATAAATGAAATGTATATTTAAAGGTAACACCTTATAACACTGGTGACCTATATTCCTCATATGAAAATCTGGATGATATGTTTACCGCTATTAGTAGTAAGTCTAGACTTGCTGATGATGATTGCACTTGTGCATTTGGCACAGCTTGGAGAACCATTATTAAACATATTAATGACTGGACTGATGAGATAAATAACAATAGGCAAAGTATAAACAGAGCACATTTAAGAAAGGAAGTGTCTATTGTCAGTAAAGATCACTTGCCCTCTATTAAACACAAAGGTCTATATTATGATATCGCACACTCAGATGAGCGAATGACTTATAATCGACCCCATGTAAGCGAAAGCTTACAATGTCGAAACTTCAGAACAGCGATAATGAAGGGGGCTTCGCACCCCACACCCCCCCTACTTAAATATACCAACTCCGAGATCGCACTACAGTGCCGAAAAGGCAAAGTAGCGAAAGCAGCCAAACAAATTCTTGCCCACAGAAAAAATTTGCTGAAAAGCCATTTCTCTATTTTGCCTTTTCGCGCTTTTCAGTTTGACAAAGACGCATTCGACAACCTGGGTCTGCGAGCCAAACACAATACTACTAATGACACTTTGGAATTCAGAATACAAGTATTCAGCAATCTGAGGATTCAGAGCATGTTTATTTATTTATTTTTTATTTTACATTTGTTTACCGGGGTGGTCCAACTGGACAGAGCTGTCTGTTTTCAGTGGAGGCCTGGGGAGAAGAGCTCCAGGAACAATTACTGACATACTATACATAAGATATTTACATGAGCATTGTGGTTTACACATACAGTTATAAAACATAGCAGATAACATATGATTATAAAAAAGAAAGAAGTCCCAAAAAATAAAGAAGAAAAATAAACTAATTAATGTCTATAAAGCAAAGAGAATGCATGCTAAAAAGGATTCTACTTTGATATGTTAAAAAAGAGTGGAGAATTTAATAAAGCCTACACAATTTTTTCCATGTAGGTATCTCACCACTCTGCTTACATGGCTGTGAACATTTTTAGATTCAGTAAGGGCTGCTGAGCTGAAACTTCTGTGGCATGCAAATCACCTCATAAGCAGGTCAATCTCATGCAAATGAGGCGGGTAGAGTGATCCAGCAAGCAGATAGGATCACTTCAGACCCTGTGTCAGTGTCTGTAGTGTACACAGAAAAATTATGTGTACATGAGTGTAGACAGACAAAAGGGGTTGTAAAAATGTAGATATTTGCAAAGAAATGTCATACCACACACATATGGATGAAATTATCATCCTGTATGTCAGGCAAATGAAAGGAAATAAGTTAAATTAATTTTTTAAAATAAATTGGGCATGTTTGCATGGTGCATCACAGTGAGCAACATGCTTTATAGAACAATTTTAAAAAAGTGCAAAAAACAAATTAATTAGTATGTGACAGAAATTTATTACACAACTCTACGTGAAGTCCCTGCAATGCTGCATTGGTGCTGTTGCTAACATGGTTGGGGTTTGAAGGTTTACTTTCTAGGCTGTGAGCATGGATACCTATGCAAATGAGGTAGAGGTACTGAATAGCAGAAAGGAGTAATCATGTCCGCATATCCCTTCCATATAGGTTTAGAGCCATGTTGCTGTTTACTCAGGAGATATCTGACACTGGGGGCGGGTGTCTACAGACTTTTAAGCTCAGTGCAGCTGAGGTACTCTTGTTTGTGTGGCACACCACCTGGCTCAGCCTGTCCCCTACAGAGGGTGTGTCTACTAACATCTAAGCTTTGTTTACCTTCTGTGCCCTGTTTGAGCTGCACTCCACCTCTCTGTGCGTGTTTAAAAAAATGTATTTAATTAGCTTTGACCCTTGTTTAACCTAAAATAGGGCCATGAAATAATGTTAATTATATTGTAGGCAGGTACAATACATCAGTTACACAATCACACACTCTGGAACTGCAGCAGAGTTCTATAAAGTATGCATACACCCTACATTCTGATTTTTCCCCAATACTCTCCACTATTCCAGTACAGACTTGGGAATTTTAACTGAGAGAATGCTAGGGGCTTCTGCAGGTCTGCCCCACCTGTATGTGCTACATGCTGAAGTCAGTGCTACTGCTGCTGGTGACAATAGACCTAGAAAGAGAAAGATAAGAGTGTTCAGGCCCAGGGTAACCTTCCAGGAGCTACATGGGCTGGAGATTGGAGAATGCTACAGGGTGCACAGGGACATACTAGAAGAACTCATTGAGCTCTGCTGCCCTCAACTCAGACCCAGAGACAACACAGGGGAATCCATCCCAATGGAAACAAAGGTATGTGTAGCCCTTAGGATACTAGCTACAGCTACTTTCCAAAGACCAACTGAGGACATGATGGGGGTCTCACAGGCATCAGCATCCAAGGTACTCCACCATTTCCTGGATGCCATGCTACCACATCCACAGTTACAGGGCATGAGCACATTTCTTATCCCCTCACCTCTGAGGTGAGTGCCAGCAATATGCAACACTTCTACCATGTAGCACACTATCCTAAGGTACTGGGTGCCATAGAGTGCACTCATGTACACATCAAGTCACCACCCGGAGAGGAGGGTAGAATCTACGTCAACCGCAAGGGGTACCACTCCGTCAACTGCCAGTTTGTGTGCAATGCCCAGGGCATTATCATGAATGTATGTGCTGTCAGCCCAGGCAGTTATCACGATTCCCATATCTGGCACACATCACAGCTGCACCAGATGTTTGCTAGAGGGGATAGCCCAATCAGCCATTTATAGGGGGATGCTGGCTATGCCCTGTAACTGTGGATGATGACACCCATAAGAAATGAGCATGCACCCACCAAAGAATCCCATAATGAGGCACATGCACAAAGTAGGCACATCACAGAGAGTGTGTTTGGGCTTTTGAAGTCACAGTTTTGGTCCCTCGTTATATCTGGTGGATCCCCATAGTACTCTCCAGCCACATGTGCACATATGTTCACAGTATGTACTATGCTACATAATATGATCCTGCAGTAACACCTGCAGCAGGATCATCATAGGGAAGGGATACACAGCCCCCACCACTCCCTAGGTCACCACAGCCACAGTCACAAGAGGACTCAGAAGAGGACCTCCTTGATGATGTCCCTGTAGGCAGATGTTGTTGTTGTCAGTACACCCTGGCTTTGGTTAAGAGACAGTGCATAGCACATTCACTGATAACCTGGGGCTCTAGGGACTGACATCTTACTCCTACTCACATATGTATAGTAAAATTGATGCCAGGCAACCCACACAACCTGTACCTATCCATGTATTGGCTGTGTACTGCTTGCATCAATCAGAGTCAGCCCTGATCTACAGTTCTGTCAACTGCTGCATTCACAAGGTAAGCCCCTAAGCTACACACTACTTGTAAGGATTACTATAATATGCTATTGTATGTATGGATCCGCTGCAGTTATGCAAGGAAATATAGTGGGCTATTTGGACACAAGTAACATCCACAGTGGACTACAGTTATCCAGTCTATTAGTATGTGTTCCATAATATTCACTAGGCCTCATGATTGGAATGTGCACTACATCAGTCAAGGGAGATGTTAAAATGTAGGGTCACATGATAGTTGAACTACTATGTATCCCAGCGGAACATGTGCTGTCGTCCCCCCATACCCAACACAGCAGTTGTTCCATATAACTGATTTAACAGTAGGTCAGCAACGGTATATCAGCAGCCCAGGCAAACACAGGATAGTAACATAGAAATTGATCACACATTGTATGTCTAAATAACGCAGGAATAACAACGTACATATGTATGCTGTTGATTGTGTGATGAATGGCTGCTCACTGGGTGACAGCTTGTGTGGCTCAGTGGATTAGGGAAGTTTGCATGGGTGATAACATGATGGTTCAAATCTGAAAGTATCCACATCTGTTGCATGTGAGGTATTATTATGTTGGTGTTTTCACAGACTGTCAGTCTGTGTGTGGTGTAACGTTATGAACCTCTGTCACATATTAATTACATCATACAGCTGGAGAATGCTATGGATATATTGAGGGAAGTGCAGTACAGCAGAAACAGGGAAAGATGTCAGTGTTTGCAATACACAAAAGCCCGGACTGGGGTGCAGGTAGGTGTGGCCTGGGGTCACATTATAACTACTGTCAGTCCCACTGGGCATGCTCACACACTTAGTTAAACTGACCGCAATCCTGTTACCCCTTGATAAAAATGACCTGTTATGTATACATATGTCTATACATACATACATATATGCATACATATCTGTCTGTCACTATCTCTGTCTCACATACATAGTATATCTACCTCATTGTATATTCAAATAGATATATACGCATATATATATAGCTATATATATATATATATATATATATATATATATATATATATATATATATATATATATACACACACACACACACACACACACACACACACATATACAAATATACTTCTCAGTCTTTCCCCATATATCTACATAACACATATACATACAGTACACACACACAGCTGCATTTATATATACATTCCTGTTATATACAGAAATGCATTTATATATACATCCCTGTTATATGCAGAAATATTTGTGCAGATGTCTGCATTGTCCTACATACCCTAAAACTGGTGAGTAAAGCTGCTCTATCACACAGCTTACTGGAAAGGCTCATCTAGATTCTGCTACAGTTTGCTGTGAGGGAAAGGTTAGTTTGCTTTTTATTTGTTGTGTTTTGTATTACTTTATTGACTTTTTCTATTTTGTATACTGTGATTTGTTTTCTTTACACTGTGTTTACTTATATTCTGCTTTTAACTGCATACTAAAATTTGAAAAGAGACCACAGCCTGTCTCTTGTGAGTCAGACAGAAATTTTCCCACCCTCCCATCCGGTTACTGTTGTGTTATAACACCACTGTATTTCTAGTTGCCTGTCCCTTATGTTAATTTGACCATATATCTCATTTCCTCTCTGCTTTTACTGGCTGGTGTGAGTAAGCACAAAATTATCATTTTGTGAAATCACTCCCCTTCATCTATTTAAATTTATTGGCCATCCTACTGTATTCCATAGTACCAGAATACAAACGTGACCACACCCATTTCAATCTATTTTGCTGTTTTAAAAATAGAGACTCTCCACTAAAACTTAACTTTTAGACAGGTAAAACTTAAGTTACCTACTTTCACATCTAACTCCTCTAGCACACACTGCAGTGTTTAGGATAAACTATGTTTTTCATCTTACCTTTAAGCATCTATTGCAAGACCACCAATTAATGTAGAGCCCACATTCTGCCTCTCAGTAGTCATCTTGGGAGTGCAGTTACATTATTTCCTGGAGACTGCTGATCACCAGAAAGCTTAATAACTGCTTTATAGGTGGCAGCTTGTAATCTGTGCTTATATTCTGATCTTGGTGAGAGTAGGAGCAGAGTGCATTGATTCCTGACTCTTTCTGTTTGGAGAGTGAGTGTCTATGCTTACCATACCTGATTGGTCTGGTTGCTATTCGAGGCATCTACCAGAAAAAGCTATAAGCCTGCAGACCTTTGCATCATCTGGGACAAGACTGTGGATCACCAAACAGGCTATGGCCTGCTTCTCTTCTTGAGACTGGTGCTAAAACTAGCTAGTTTTAGCTAGAACTAGCCAGTTTTCTTTTTAGTTTCAGCACTCAAAACTGTTTCCTTGTGTTCAGCACTTGCTCAGAACTCATTGTAAGCACTAAATAAACTACAAATTACTACAGCACTCGACTTTCCTCACTTGTCAAGAGGAAAACAGTTCTTAGTACTTAAATTAATAAGCACCTATCCAGGCATGTCCATGGGCCAGCTCCCGGTGTTTTCTCCTGTCCAGCTGATGAATCTGGGCATCTTAGGGCAATGTAGCAATTGCCTCATGTACACTGACCCTCTCCTACTACCACCCAACACTACAACCTGTGAGAGATGCACTTATATAGCCAAACTGGAACCCAAGCTCTCTCCGGCCAAGACTGGACTAGACAGTCAAGAGGAGAAGGTTAACACCTGCACCACACCACACTCAACACATAGTCCTTCAAAACCCACACTACCAAAACCCACACATAGAAACACAAAGCACATACCCACATTCATGGAGACTCTCAATAAAAATCTGCCCAAGCAACAGAGACCTCTCAAGCTGAAACGCAGACAATCACCACCTCCCAACACTACCCAAATTACACATAGCCAACAAAATCAGTGTGCCACTCAACCTCATCCCATAAGGCAAAACAATGTATCCAATACACTAGTCATAGGTGACTCTATAGGCAGGCACACTGATGTCCCAATCACCAGGCTAAACAAGGAGAAAGTTACTGTCAGCTTCCTGTCAGGTGCCAGGATCTACCACATAATGCACCCACTCAGGTCACTCCACAACAAGTACAAATATGACTCTGCCATTGTCCATGTTGGTATGAATGACCTCAGACATAACTCCCTGGACTACATAAAAAGAGACATGGATGAGCTCTCAGATCTTGTAGCCCAGGAGGGTATGACCCTAGCCCTGAGTAGCATCCTGACAATGCCCAGAATGATACCCCAGTACAGGGACAAAATGATTGACTGCAACAGTTGGCTAAGCTTCTAGAGTCATTCTTAGGGGATTCAGTATCTGTCTGCTTGGGACAACACGGTCGACAGACCACAATGCTTTGCTAGAGATGGCATGCACCTGTCGTCCCTGGGATTCCAGATACTGGCTAAGGCTCTTGGCACACCTATAGTGCCTTTTTTAGGCAAGGTTCAAATGCTAAATTCACCACCGTAACAGGTACAAGCAAGCAAACTCTGAGGGTAATGCTACTCAATGCTAGAAGTCTAAACCTCAAAATGTATTCACTCGAGGCACTCCTTAAAATGGAGAACATCGACATCTGTGCAGTGACAGAGACCTGGTTCAAGGCTCCAGACAGCACCCCTGCATTACCAGGCTATAATTCATACCACACCTTTCGGTCACCTAACCTGGACCACAACACTAAAGGCGGACGCATGTCCATATTCATTAAGGACATCCGCACCTCCAGGCTAGTTGCTCAACATAATGCATCTGAAATTATCCAAGTGCAACTAACACTGGGAAAAACTGCAATCCAGGTTGCAGCTTGTTACAGATCCCCCACCATGCCCCAGGATTCCAACTCTTCATTTCTTAAGATACTGTTAATTTCTTAAGATACTGGAAAATATTAAGGTACAGCCCAATACCTTAATTATGGGTGATTTCAACTACCCCACCATCAACTGGGAAAACTATTCATGTATCAACTCATTCGCTCAACATTTTCTGGGATTCGTAAATTCCAATGCCTTGGATCAGCTTGTTCACACCCCCACCAGGGGCAGCAATATTCTGGACCTGGTCATTACCAATATGGGTAACTGGTGTTCCATGCCAGAGGTCAACTCCTTGATGGTCAGATCCGACCACAAGCTAATCACCCTAGACATCCATATCCCACCCCCACCCCCATTAAGGAAACCACCATCAAAAACTCTTCCATAGCCAACTTCATGCTTCTTAAGACAGAAGTGGCAAACTTCATGACATCCATGCAGATGGAAAATAGAGGTACGACTGCTGAATCTTACACAAATGCACTTTATAAGCACATACATGATTGCATGGATCATGCCATCCCCAACAGAACCAAGATGCTATCCTCCAAAAAAAGGAAGTCAATTTGGTGGTCCCCTGCCATAAACAAACTCTACAGAACAGAAGGAAGAAGCTGTTGCAAAAAAGAGTAAAATCCCAGGATTGGAGGAACTCCCTGGTCAGCCTCAGCAAGAAGTTGAGATCCCTTATGAAAACCTCCAAAGCCAGTTTTGAAAATAAAATCACCACTTATTCCAAAGACAACCACAAAGCATTCTACAGCTATGTCAAGAATCTCAATGGCAACATTCAGATCTGCTCTGAGCTACAGCACAATGGCACTAAATATACAGAACCAACCAATATCGCCAACATCCTGGCAGATAGGTTCAGTTGTAACTTTACTCCCCTCTCACCCTCCAAAGGGCCCATCTTAATACCGGAAGAATGCAAAGCCCCTGTAATCATGGATGAACAAGTAAAGACCACACTCTCCAAAGCCAAGAACACAGTATCCATGGGACCAGGCAACATTCTAGCCTGCGTATTGAATGAACTACAAAACAGACTGGCATCCCACCTAAGTACCATGTTCAGTCATAGCCTCACCTCAGGCTATGTGCCTACTGAATGGCATGCAGCGACGGTTATCCCACTCCACAAATGGTGTGCCACCACAGACCCAGGAAACTACCACCCCATTAGCCTGATTAGCCTGGTCTGCAAGGCCATGGAATGTATCATTTTGGAACTTATAAACAAAGACATAGATAACCTCCAAACACTGGACCCCACTCAGTTTGGGTTTGTAAAAGATAGATCATGTCTACTAAAACTGATTGACTTCTTTGAAGCAGTCACTAGAACCATAGACAAGGGCAAGGTAGTGCACACAGCCTGTCTTGACCTCACCAAGTCTTTCGATATCATCCCTCACTCTGGAATTATAGATAAACTCACTAAACTGGGTATATAAATCCATATGTCACACGATGGGTGGCCAGCTGGCTCACTGACAGAACCCACACAGTAAAAGTAGCTGACTCCAAGTCCGACTTTAGACCAGTGATGAGTGGAGTATCACAGGGTTTGGTCCTGGGTCCTCTCCTGTTCAGCATCTACTTCTCTGAAGTGCAGGCCAACACAGAAGGTCTTTGGCTAACAAAGTTTGCAGATGACTACAAACTGGAAGCCATAATAGAATCACCTAATGATATAGACATTCTACAAAAGGGCCTCACAGAAACAGATGCTTGGTGTCAAAGTCATGGCCTCAAGCTCAATGCCAAGAAGTGCATTGTAATCCCCTTTGGAAAAAACCCAGTACCCATGAACTACCACTTAGGCAGTAGCTCACTAAACACTGAAAGTGTGATAAGAGACCTTGTGGCACAGGTAGACAGTAGTCTCTCCTTTGATAACCACATCAACAGTAGTCAGGAAATCCTTCTATGTGGCATACCTCATTACAAAAGGGTTCTCCTCTAGAAAAAAGGAGACCATTATAGAGTACAATGCCCCATTTGGCATGTATCTCACAAGACACCTACAACAATTGGAAAGGCACAGAAATACCTCACTAAGAGAATTACTGGCATCAAACAGATGCCATATGCAGACTGTCTCAAAAAACTTCAGTTCTACTCTATCGTATATCACCTACTCAGAGGTGATCTCTGTCTAACATAAAAAGCTATGTCAAAACCAGAGCTGTTGGACATGCTGCACTTAAAGAAATCCCAATCTCTCCGAACCACACGCTCCAGGGACCTAAACCTTGCAACCACAATAAACAGAACATGCTGGAGGGATAGATTTCTGTCTTAGAGACTTCCCATACTCTGGAACAAACTACCCATTCATGTCAAGCAAAGCTCCTCATTGGCCCTGTTTAAGAAAAATCTTGACGACTGGATGGGAAATAGAAAATTCACCCTGGGGATCACTTCTGCAGCACTGCTAGACAGGGGCACAGTAAAATAATTTTCTTGAGTGGCGAAAGCCAGGGAACCTTTTTGGCTAGGCTTATATAGGCCCCAGGGCCAATAGCCTAGTACCTACCTATGAATCTATGAACCTATGACTCTATAATGTTGCTCAGAGATTCCAAAGTAAGGGCTCAACAGTACATAATGCACTTACTTACAGACCCTGTGCTGCTGGATGTCACCACATAGATAGCAACAGGTGAGCAGGTGGTGTAATTTATGATGTTGTCTATGCACGCATGGACAGGGCACATTGTTCTAGCCTACAGACTTGTCCATCCAAGTGCAAACAGCCACATATGGACATACTGGTAACTGTACCCACATAGCTAGGATAATTAACAGTTATCTCACTGCTAAGATAGTACATGCAGATAACAGCGCAAACAATATCACTCTGTAGGCCACCGATGCTGTTCAACACAAGCCTAGTTTGTGTTAGCCACAAGTAGTTTGTCTGCAGTCATATACAAAACAGATACGAGCCATGTTGCATGTGATAAGTACTGTGATCTACAGTGTGTAAGACTAGATAGGTAGGGGTTCTAATCTCACTGGAGGCCACTGTGTGTGTGTGTGTGTGTGTGTGTGTGTGTGTGTGTGTGTGTGTGTGTGTGTGTGTGTGTGTGTGTGTGTGTGTGTGTGTGTGTGTGTGTGTGTGTGTGTGTGTGTATTCTTGTCAAACAGCTAAGAAACCCTCATTGGCTATCAAGCTGCAATGGTTATGCACTTTTTGGCCCTGTAAGGTGCAGCTAGCTTCCAAACTGCCCTCTTCTGCAATGCCTGATGATGTAATCTACCTTAAGACTACCACCTGCCACAGTAGCATCTGAATTAAGCCATGGCACATGCAATAAGTACTGTGACCTGTAGTGTGTAAAATTAGATAAGTAGGGGTTCTAATTTCACTGCAGGCCACTTGGTGCATGTGTGTATGCCCATATGGCATAAATATGATCACCTCAGTAACTTACAAAGAAGCAGGGTTTTGCAGAATTTTAGTTGTAACAGGTGATGTGGCCCTCAAAATGCCTGACCAGAACTTGGCCTGCTTATGTCATCAAGCATATGTCCTAAACCGACAGTACTATCAGACATGAGGTGTATTGTGTGCATCATGTACTGTAATTAGTACTGTGTCCCATTACAAGGGTAAGTGTTCTAATCTACATGCAGCCAACTTGCACTATGTGTATGCTGTGCTGTGACTTGTAAGCAGTAGTTGGAAGTGGTGCTATCCTCAATGTAGCCATGGTTGTGTGTATGTGGCTGTTAGAGCAAGTTACATCAGCTTATGGAACCATAGGACATTTGAACTTTCTAGCATAATGGCCATACAGCCATCACAGTCATAGACAACTGTATACCCTTATTTACATGAGCAGCACATACTGCCCCAGTCTAAGAGGAACACAGGCAGAAGCCTTGTGGAGAAATGATGGCCACCCAGCCAGCCCTACAGATGGCATGTGCTGTGGTGCACTGAGGTGCTGTTTGCCATTAGCCAGGGCTGTGTTGCAAAGGTGGGTTAAAGTCTGCTAGACAAATGTCTCCCACAAGCATGTATTATTAACATCACATACTAGGTTAATATCCTTACAGTAATTAATCCATGTACTATGCCACCTACAGATATGCAGCATTTAGAATCAACCACTGTCACACATTGCCCCATATGCAAGGCAGAGATCACCTCTGAGTGCTCTATATGCTACATGCTACAATGGCACTCATTTCAGATGATTTCCATTGTACACATGCTGAAGACGTGAAGTTCCCTTGTGATGGATGATACTCTTGTGTGCAAGTGCCAGTACTGCTTGGAAAGGTCCATTACCAAATGGCCATTGCACTTAGATATTGGCATGCTGAGGGAAGGGTACATGGAGGTTATGACTGTGTCAAGTACACGTGATTGTGCCATCAGCTAGGCCACATGATTCCTGACATACACTGGGGAGACATGGTGATTTCAGGCACATTAGGTGTACACCTGTGTGGTCAGGTCTGTGTGCCATTCTGTCACCCCTGAATATATACATCACATGTTGTGGCTGCTGTCCTACTTACCAGGTACATAGATGTTACTGATGCAAATAATACTACATATATATTTGCATGGAGTTTATGGCCATTACTATGTCAACAGGCATTTGTTCATCATTACCCTCTTGTAGGATATTGACATAACTCAGAAACTCCATGAGTGCTCACACTTTGCAAGCATCAGCCAACATTTTTAACCACAGTCTGTATTTGCTTGTATCATGGTTAAATGGAATCCAAGCAGTAGAGGGCCCAGGAAATGAGCCTGTTGAACACTGTTGCTTACAGATCAGATATTGGAGGTGGATGTCCCTATGTTCAGTATGTGTGCCATCAACGGGCCACTAAGTGACCCCTACAGTGATAGTACCTTGGATGCCTAAGTGGGTGCTTAGTACATGATGCCTGAGTGGGGGATATAGTCAGATGGCGTGGCTCAGTCCAGGGGGTTGTGCGCCCTGATGTCCCTTCACCCAGGTCCTTGGTGACTGCCTTGGAAATGTCCACCACATTTAACAGTCATGATCTCCCTGTCAGACATCTAAACTGTGTACAGTCAACTGTGTCTAGATCATATATGTGTGTGCTGGTCAGCTCCATTGTGATTGTCCCTATGGCCCTACAGATATGGATACTCAGGCAAAAAGGTCTAGTGGTCAGTGCATGCACCACTTCTGTGCAAGGGTATAGCCTTTGCCATTGTCTAGTCAGCTGGGGTTCAGCCAGTGGTTTCAGTGTAATTGCAAGGTGTTCCCAATGGTATTAGTACTCCATGACACAACCCATGTAAGACAGGGCCTGAGATGCTAGCATGACCAATAGATGCTGTGTATCCTCCATAGAGAGGCCATTTGTGGCCTGTAGATATGGAAATTATGGAACAGGTTGTAGGAATGTCATGTGTCACATGTGGTGGGGACAGAGGAGTAACATTAAAGCAGAATATGTAGGACTACAGGTTAGCCATGGCTACAAACCCATTCTATGTGGCATCATTAAGTATGAGTTCAATGACAACCTGGGCCTGTGGTTTGAGGTTACACATGTAACTACACTGTGTGCTGTGGTTCTGCTTTGTGTGGGTGGCTAATTTTGTCACCTATCTTGTCTACACAACGTCACAACACTATGTGGTTGTTGTAGCTGAGGAGGTTGTGTCACCATTTTAGGGGGGCACTCTCACCCCAAATGTCACACAGCAATGTCCACCTCCTGTTGTACAGACTAATAATGGCAGTTGTCCACCAGGCAAGTCTGCTGTGCTGTGAGGAGCCTGTGTTCTTCCTGCCAGATACAGTCGAGTTCATGGAGTTGCAATGCTGCTGCCATAGTGCATGGGAGTACAGCTCTGCATACATGCCATCCCATCATTGGGGGGAGATGCAGTCGAGCTATGTAAGCCATCCCACAGGAGGTAATACACGGCTTTGTTGAAACATATGTCTGCATTGTCTGCAAGGGGAGGTTAGTGCTGGTAGTTTTAATGACACTGATCTGAGGTGAGATCCCACCAGGAGGACCTCACACTGGGGTGCTGCAGTGGTCACCCATATTGGTAAAC
Source organism: Protopterus annectens (assembly GCF_019279795.1). Classification (NCBI taxonomy): domain Eukaryota; kingdom Metazoa; phylum Chordata; order Ceratodontiformes; family Protopteridae; genus Protopterus; species Protopterus annectens. Next base: position 1,274,651,675 of record NC_056744.1, read on the forward strand.
ACATGTTGCAATACACTGGTTTCCCTTGGAGGAATGTCATGGCACTGCTCCAGGACAATGTAGTTAAGGATGTAGACTAACATTTGGACAAGCTATCTGCAGCACAACTAAGCAACACAGTTGTTGGTCACTTAATGCCATCCCACATCACAGTATAATGATATATCTTGATAGACACATGTACTTACAAATACACACACTGGGTGCCGGGATACATGGAGCTGCTCCTGTAGCTGGTTATTGTTTGAGTATGTGGTCTTCCAGTACTGAATGGTACCTGAATTGTCTACAGGACATCACATTGCTCCACAACATCTGGATGTGTTTCTATCTTTAATGAGTATGTGTACACCACCTGCATTACCTTGAACACTGTCATATTGAGGTGTGAAGATGTGAATGGACATGTAGTCTGGTATGGATGTGGTGCTGTTCTCAGCCATGAACCACATATCCTTGACTACACATGTCTGCATAATCCAGAGAGGGGACACATTACACAGACTGAGGTTCATTGTTGCCATACCCACTGTGTAGCAGCATAACCATGTTGTTGTGTACAGATGGTGTTCTCATTGCCAACTTTTCCCTGAACAGTGCATCTAAGATGCATTGTGGGTGTGTCAGTAGTCATGGCCATCAATCCACATCTCAGGGGTGAGAGATGAACAACATCACTTGTGAAGCATTGATGTCTGTTGAGCAAGGCATCCCAGGCAGACATGTAGTAGATCCCCTGACAATGACACCAGATGCCAAGGAGAATTATTGACTTCCATCAATTTATGTGTGTATGGAGCCATCATCCCTAGTGAGTGTTTGCTGCAGCTGAAAGGTATGTGTATACCTTCGAGAGACAGAGAGTGGCTAAGCACAGTTATGTGTCTGTGTACAGGCCAGTGACGTATGTCCCTAGTCATAGATATCTGCAAGAACTATGATGTCAACATTATGTTCACTGATATCTCTTGATTTGTGGCAATGTCTAGTAAGGCCTATTGTTTCAACCCACAGATAGCTATATGTGATCTGTCCCATAAGTAGTCACTTGACACAGATATCAATGTGTCTCACAAAGTAATCACCTCTAACTAAGAGGTGTGATGTGTTTTGCCTTGGGTGTATGACTGGTGAGAGAGTGGTGCATGCAGTATTATGTGTACTGTGCACTCCAGAGGCAGGATGTTCTGAGATGTCTGTAAGGCAATGTTTCTAGTAAGGAGCTGCACACAAGAAGGTGTGTGTGATGTGGGTGTAGGTGGTGCAGGATGTGTGCTGTGCATGTTGGCATAATGATCATTGCCATATGTAACAACTGCTGTTGAAGACACCATGGCAGCAAGGTTTAAAATGCAGTCACATTTGTCACACATTGTGTTTTTGTGTCATAGGAGAAGAGGGGTGGGGACACTCCCAAAACCTCAGCAGCAGGTCCTGCAAAGGTTGGGTCATGCTACCACACCATTGGGGTTGACAGCCTGATACACAGTGTTTTTAGGCACACCTTGCAGTGAAGATGTGGATGCCCGTGCATGCATAGTGGACTTGTTCAATGTTGCTGACATTATGTTGGTCTCGCAAGTGTATGATGGCTGTCAAGCAACTACACAGCACACTGGTTGTTGTGTGGTGTGATGTGCGAACACAGACGTGTGTCGGGTACATAACTGTACAGTATGACATGTCTAGGACATGTGGTAGGTGGACACACATTGGTCAAAGGTGGCCAGTCTGCTGCAGTAGACCTCACAGCCATGTCATGCAGATATGCAACAGTAATGTGTTGAAGGTCAGGATGCATGAAGTGCTGTGAAACTGTAACCCACAATGGCTCACCAGTAGTATGATTGTTACAGCTAGACTGGACATCTATGTCAATGGACATTGTACATCATATTGTGGCACTATAGCAGTGCCACTAATCCCCCTCTTGTCAGTTCAGTAGTGACATACCACCAACCCTGGAACAGATTGCATAACACATGCAAAAGCCAACTGATTGCCCAGGTTCATAATCAAGGCATCCACTTGGAAAAGGGTATGTGAAGCCTACAGAGCCTTTCATGATGTGGGACAGCTATGTGAATGAACAAACAGGCTGTGTCCTGCTTGTTATCATGGGCTTTGTAGTACTATTTTGCATGTGATGACAGAAAACATATTAGGGCATGGTATTCTATGTGAAAGTTGTGTCGGTGAGGCCAGCATTAGTAGTTGCCAGGCAGCGGCAATTATGTGGACTTCTCTGCTTTCCAGTCTTCACAAGGTTATTGTGTCTTTCCAGTACACACCACTTGGGTAATGTCCATCTGCAGAATACCTGTGTGAAACTCCCACTTACCTTCAAAGGGTATACATATTGCACTTCCCTAAAATGTTTGTCTACACTCTGTACACACACCTTGGATGACTGTCTTCTTGGAACATGCTGGAAGCAACTGCAATACTTAGTTGCACAAAGGAAAGCTAGTATGTAGTGCCAAGCAGTGACCCTAGATCTCTGACTCATGTGACATGAAATGCCATATGAAAGGAGTTAGCATGGGTACGAGCAGTAACAATGTCATACACCCTACTGACACTGGAACACACACCATCTGTTATGTTCAAGGCCAAATCATGCTTATCAACTCTAACTGGTGGACCCATTGATTGTTACACTATGCAATGGATGATGGAAATATTACTCACTCTATCTACCATGGCCTGGCAAGGTGTTTGACAATATTAGGCCAGCAGGCCTTGCTGGAAACTGTGCAAGTTATCTACTGAGTGTTATGTCCGCAGGTGGGTAGGCAAGTGTCTGAAAGCAATCATCTAGGAAGATAGCATTGGGAGAACTAAGCTGCAATGACGCCAGTCATCACTGGATTTCCCCAGACATCATTGATGGGGTACCCCTTCTAGCCATTCCATCTCTTCAGTCACAGCCACTGTCAGTGTCCCTATCTGACTGCCTATAATAGCAGGTGATAGCATATCAGGAGCTGTCACTGATTCCCGCACAGAACCAACAGTTAACCATGAGGCCAGTGACACACATTCAGTTGTGGTCTGACCCACTGACAAATACTACATGCTGATGACTGAAAAATACTATCCTTTGGAAAGTCATCCACCCATGGGAATTATAGTAGTATCCTCACACCACACACAGTTGAGCCATTAGTTATGGATGCATGGACACAGGGAGAAATGTAGCCTTTTGAATTTCAGACTGCCATTGCCATACTGAAGGTGGCAGTCATCACATCTATCATTGTGTACAATGGCACCCTTGCAATGTCACTACACAGGCATATCCTACAACTGTAGCAGCCACACATGACATAACCTACAGAGTCTGTGTCATGACTATACATGTCTATTCTGTCTCATAAATGCTTTGTAGGAGATGTGTATGGCTGCCATACAGAGATGTGTCAGATCCCACTGTGTACCTCCCATGCATCTGTGACAGTACTAACACTTCTTACCCGACTTACACACCTACACTGTCACTCTGGTATTTACTACATTTTGGAGAAACAGGTCTGTCACACAGACACTGCACCCTATATGTAACAGTCCCCCCATACATGTGGAGCACACATCTGCTGTGACACACGTCATATTCAGTTTACACCATGGGATGCAAAACATGACAGTCATAGCTGTTGCTGGGCAAATGTCTGTACTGGACACAGGAAATGTGAAGATTGGTCATCCACTGTACCACAGCTTGAAGATGTGACAGCTCCCAACAACCTGGTGACCCTTATCAAGGGTATCAGACCATTTCACAGATTAGGGATGCATGGGTACACTGCATGAGGCTATTGTCCATGTTAACCTGTTACACACATAGGGATTTATGGAGCCATGCACCTATAGTGCTACACTTTGCTGAGGACATATTTCATCTGTGCAGACAATCTATCCTGTCCTGTGAAGTCTATGGCTGTGTTGTTGCTGTGTGTCCAAAGGTGTGCCCAATAGAATCCTGAAACAGAAACAGAAACAGAAACAGCTGCATGACACACCTTTCATTGTGTAAGTACATAGTCATTACAACATCATACAACATAAGGTACACAAATGTATGTGACTTACTCATTACAACTGTCAGTATACAGTATCTGTCAGTAACCACTACAAGTTGGCATGGCTAAACAATGCATTACACAAGTACACGTTAATTTATATAGTTAACCTGTGTATCACACACATACCTTAATTTCCCTGAATTGATGATGAGAATGACAGGGATGTGGCAGCGGTATCATCACTTGCACAGAATGTTGTGTGGAGGTGCAGGAGGCCTAGGCGGACCCAAAAGGTTGACAGCACAGGTGTGAGTCTGGAAGGGAAGCAGGCAAGGTGGACCATCAAATTGTGCTCTGTGTGTCTGTAGGTGACCTGCATTTGACAGTGGTGTGTGGGTGTACACAGTCAAGCTTAGTGCTAACCCTACATGTGTGGATGTTGGACAGCTTTGAACCATGCATGGTAGAGTTGACAGTTTACCATCTCTGGGGCAGAACATGGTAACTGGCTCTACCAGGAGTTGCACTAGCACCTCCATGTCCAAGGTCAGATGTGGTGCTAGTACCAGATAGTGACTGCTGTCTGCTGGGACCATGTCTTGCCACGTCTTGGTGTGGACAATACTCACCCCTATGTAGAGCTGGATATACTGGAGCTAAGGGAGTGTGACTGTGCACAGCCACTAGGACTCTCAGCAGATGGGGTTGCTGACCTACTCCCAGGAGGCCAATGCTCATCTCAAACCACACATTCCAGCACAGACACTGTGCGTTCCAAGACAAACACTGTCTTGGCCCACCTTCTGTCCAGTGCATCAGTGAACCAATCTAAGGTGTCACCAATGCAGTGAAAGCAGTCATGGATGTCAGACTGTGCTGCATCCATAACTCTAGGCACAAATCTGGAGTTCCTTTCAGAATGTGCCTGTGCCTCCATGATGGCTTGAAACATACGCTGAGCGAACCGTGATCTGACACCTGCAACAGTTGGCGGAAGGACAGCAGGCCTCCTAGGAACACCCTATCAATCCGCCTTTGTGGGAACCTCACCAGATTTGGCTTTGGCCAGTGACTACACTCACTGGAACCATAGTTGCCACACTTTCCTGTTCAATGTCCCCACCCTCTGACTGTCCAATATCCGTGGCCTCTGGGAACTGTGTATGTGTAGGCATACTGACTGTGTGCAGTGACAATGAGGGCAGAAGAGTGATGTCAGCCCATAATACCTCATCCTATGCCTCACTGTGGCCATCATCATCATCATAGTCTGAAGAGACACTGACATCAGGTTGTGTAGGGGACAGAGACCAAGCCCCTTGGTCATCTGTGATAAGAGAGGAGAAAGCAGTTCATTAATACCTACAGTATTATGCTCTGCAGTACTATGTTGCATTAAATGTACAGCTCTACACACTGTTGGCACTATTACAGACCTGTTGAAACCCCAACCTCATATAGTAGGACATGAGGACATTACTGTCCGCATAAACAGTGTAGTTACTTGTAAATAAAAGCTCTGTACACAGTAATCTCATCAGCAAAAATGAGGTATACGTTTGACATTTGTGAAGACTCTGTACAGTTGACACATATGGCAATTTGCATTGTTGTGACAATACTGTCGCATCTATAGGTGTGGTGACACCTATAAGGCATTCATATGACTGTAACATGTGTACAGACATAAAAGATCTGTGCATTTAGCAATCATGCCAGGAGTACAGCATTTCAGTTAGCAGGACTGGGGTGCCACTTTAGGGATTGTATCGCTGTAAGCCTACATCTGGAACAGAACAGTGTTGTGCTTACCAGGAGCAGGACCACGGCCTTGTCAGATACCTGATGGACCTGTGTAAAATAGAGGGAGAAGTAATGTCAGTACCACTGCATGTTGCACCACAACAGGGTAATACATCCATATATCTCACATTTATAGTAGCTACTATGTTAATTATTATATCGGCTAACATCTGAGCAGGAGAGTCAAACTGCTGTTACATCCTTTCCCCAACAAAGAACATAGACCTGACACCCATGTAAGAGTATGTACACCCTGACACACTGAATGCTACAGTATTGCAATGCTGATCACACTAAGCTTATCTGCATGCTCCTCCGCTATGGAAATTGTGGCACCCACATCCACAATGTACAGTGCGATGGATGCCTGGGAGCTGTCATGTGTGCCTAGGATCACCAGGCATTCCTCAGTGGCTGAGAGGGGTTGATCCACTTCAGGCCCTCCACTGGTGATGCCACAATCCCTGGCTACAGTAATGCTCTACTGCATGTAGCATTGATCATGTCCATTGCACAGTGTCAAATGTGCTCATATGTCCTGCTCTGATTACCTGTAGCATTCACATCACAGACTAGGTCAGCTCACAGTGCTGCCTGCTGTTCCCTGTTTTACTTTCCTCTGGACAGGAGGCCTTTGAACATAATCTCATTCTCTGCATCCATGAAAGAAGCACAGCATCATGGATACGTGTGTCCTGCAAGACAACAGAATGGGAACACATGTCAGTATGTAGAGATACAGCAAGAACATAATGGCTGGCAGTATCCACTGCTTGCTCAGACATGTCATATTCCATAGGTTGCAAACATACTAAGTGTGTGGATACAACTAAGATACTAGTGATAGTCAGCTATCTCTGTGTGTGCCATGACAGATACTGCTGTATGATCATACACCCAACACTGAAGTGTATTGTAGTGTGTTTTCTAGGGGCATCCCCATTGATAATATGTCAAAACAACAGTGCCAAACAAATTGCAGTGTGCTATTACAGCCAATATGCAGGGACAGTCCCAAAAGACCAGTATGCCACACTGACAAAAAGCATTCCATCCTTGATGTATTGTACATCCTCTGTAGGTCTAACAAATCGGGATATCAATGCCATGTCATTGTCATGGTTCTAAGACAAGCTTAATGCTGTAACCACTATTCCCTATAAGTATATTCACACATCTGCATCCTGGTGTAAACAAAAAGGTTGCATACCTGCTGGAGTGCAAAACACCTCTTTTGATGTGTGGTAATATGCAGGTTTTTGCAAAAGTGCGTTCTGCGTGCAGAAAGTCTCATACAGAATGCTTCCCCATAGCCAGCATGTTTGCCTTTTAAAATTCTTCTGATTAGCAGGTGGTTGCCTCTTAAGTCATTACATTCAAGTGATGATCCAGGTGCATCTGCAGCTAACTCCTACTGATGCCTCTAGGAGTCAAATTTTGCTTATTCATATTTGCATCAATAATTCTAAAACCATGCTATGTACAAGGTTGTAAAAGACCTCATCTTAAAGCTTATACAACGGCAAACATAACTGCACTAATATTTGTCCTAAAGAGACATTAACTGTTGTCTTTATGATATTATTTATATAGATATAATGTTCACATTTTTCTAAATATCTCAACAGTCAAGTAACACAGAACTCCTTAGCCTCATATGAAAGCTCTCTGTTAGATGAATAAAATTCTGCTGACAGTATGTGTGCAACTTTAGTGGTTGCTGAGATATTGTAAGTTGTTTGCAAAATATTGCAAATGTAATAGTTACTGTGTTTATTGTGACTTATTATAAAATGCAGTATCATCAGCTAATGAAATGTAACCACTGTACAAGATATAAGGCCTCCATGTAGTTTACAAGCCCTTTCTGATATGCTGTGCTGGACATTACTGGGGTGAGGAGACTACACCATTGCAGGGGGTAGGTCTGTAGAAGCTACTGTTACATAGAGATGTGTGTGTGGTACAGGCTGCAGCTGTTGCTGCAGGCAATAGGCCTAGCCAGAGAGTGTGAATACTATGGAGGACAACATGCTGCAGGAGTAACTGCTGCAGCTGTGGCAGCCTTGTAGTAGAGGCAGAACCAGAGTTAGAGTGGCCATTCCACTCCAGTTAATGCATTTGTTTAAGGTAAGTATGTTAGGTAACAGTATCATTAACAGAGTACTAGGCTACATGTTTGTTGTGTCCTTTAGCAAAATAGGGGATAAGACTAAGAGTATGTCCACCATTTGGGCAACTGTCAGTCGACGTGTTACAGTCTGGTTCTCGTGTGGAATGTGTATGCTTGCATTCCTTGTTACAAGCAGGGGCTTCATATGTGTATATTAGTTTATCAGCTGTGCTAATCTGCACTGTGAGTCTGAAAGTATTGTGTACTGCACTATGATAATAGTGGGTCTCATTTGAATTACCTGAGTTAAAATCCTCTGTTAATGCATATTAATGCATGACGTGGCACTTTATACACTTATAGTTTTGCTATAGGGATATGTGAAATGTGTTCCCATTTGCAGGCCTGTGACCTCCATCAGTGACAAGCAGACATATCATTTGTAATGCATTGTGTGGATAAAGAGTGCATGACTCAGTAATTAATTGGTGGCTTTACAATAATGTTATTTAAAAGCTACACACCACTGGATTTGAACCCAGGACTGTGTGTGGCAAAATGTACTGCTTGCAAGACATTTAACAGAATGAGCTACTGAGTCACTGTCACAGCAGGTGTATTTGCAAGATATAAGTGCACACATACAGGCTGTGACATACTTTTTTTTACAACCATCAGTATGTGCATTGCTTTATATGGATGTATTTCTGTACCAAGGTCCCTGTTTTACATGTATTTTACCAGTTATTCTTTAGCAGGTGTACTTGTAAATGTTGCTGATAAAAGTGGACATTTACCTACTATTACAGATGTCACTTACATCCATTCTTGTGTGTTTTGCATTCTAGTAGTGTACTCTTACACCATACTGCAAGATGCAATCCCAATTTTTCTGTTTATCTTTAAACAAGTTTGTTCAATGCTGCATGATGCGCAGCTCCACTAAAATATGCTTAATGACTGTAACCTGCAATTACTATATTTTAAATTTTTTAAACAGCTGTGGGGAATAGCAGGATAATGCAGCACCCTACAGGTGTGATGGTTGTGGGTTCAAAGTAGCAGACATGTGTTTATTTTATACATGTTTATTATTTAAAACATGTATATAGTAATAATGCTTAATTTAGCTTAGCTTAGTGAAGCTGCACTGCGCAGCGCTCAGCATCGCACTAAAAAATATAAAAAAAATAAAAATGGGTAGATAGGACAGTGGTGAAATGGGGTTCAAGCAGGAGGAAAACATAGTGAAAGGCAGGTAGGTATGTGCAGGAAGGGTGAAGGAAAGAACCATAGCTATCCATTTTCTTTACAGCAACAACTGTGCACTTTGACAGAATTTGTAAATGACTTTGGACTCTAACCCCCAGAGGGAGGGGTGAGGACAACATAATTGTGCTGCTATGCCAATTATTATGCATGTTCAGTGGACATGTGTGCAAAATGGAGAGCTGTGTATGGTGCAAAATTGTTTTTGGGGACAGGTGTACATTTTTTTAAGGTGGGAGTGGAATGTTGGAGAAGGGACATAGGTATGTGAGGAGGAAGTAAGTTGGGTAGATGCGGAAGCTTCTGCAGACAGACAAGACAGCAGATAGGAATGATGTGTGACAAAAGGGGGCTAAACACCTTGGATGGGGAGGGTGTTTTGGAATGTCAGTCCCTTGCAACTCCACAGGGTAGCAGCATGACTCACATCCCCACCCATGGGACTATCAACACTGCTCCATCACTGCCCCGAGCATGGCAGTGGTAGAGGATGGGCTCTGGGTGAGCCTGCCCTACCAGGGTGGCCAGCATGCTGTTCATCCAGCACAGGCATCATCCAAACCCATGGAAGGCAATCCTGCCCACCAAACCCGGCAGTTCATCTTGGGTGACAACTCCCCCTCCGCCACCATTCCCAGAGAACGGGCCTGTCCCCATCCTGTGGGGCAGTGCTACCAGATGCCACAGGCAGTGCAGGGGCAGCAGAAGGGGTACCACCAGGCTGGGTTCCAGACATGCTGGGACCCAGTGCCAGAGCCAGACTGTAAATCATGAGGAACCATCTGACCTTGACATGCTGTAGTAAAGTAGTTATAACAATAAGTTAAAGTTAGTATTAACCAAATGTTAGTACTAACAGAATGGAACACAATAATATTTATTAATCCAAATACATATTGAGCTATATTATGTGTAACAAAACATTAAGTAACATAACAGTAAGAATGTTAACAGCAAACCAGTATGAATTAAACTATAAGGCCAGTAAAACAGTGCAACAAAATATGTTAATCATAATAAATAGCAATAATAAATTAAAAAAAAGATAAGGTAGTTGGAGAGAGAAAAAAAACATACCATTAGTTACCTCACAGGTAATATTATTACACAGGGTACAACTACAAAATTCTACAGGTGTGCAGTGTCAGTTGTGTGTACAGTGAGTACAGTTCTATTATAGCTGATGTAACACATACATACCCCTCAAGCTGTTAGCATGGGACAGTATGGGCCAAGCAGTAATAATTTCAGGTACAAAATTACACAGAACAGTTTCATATAATGTGGACTTACATGACTACCAAGGTGTTATGTAAATGGATTTGAAAACATATAGCATTCCAGGTAATCATGGAACAGACAGATTAGGAAGTTGTAATTATATTACAAAAAATTGTGACAGTTGAAAGGCATGTTTGTGAACATTAAGTAAACTAGACAGGTGTCATGCCTTAGTTGGTGAGCATGGGTGTAGAACCCAATAGCTGTGACTGCAGGAACATCTGCAAATAAGGTTACAATTAACTGCAGCAACCTAGAACATACATGCAATGACTACAGCCCTATTGCAAATATTAAGACAGATTTATATAGGAAACCACAATGCTACTTAATACTTTATTGGTATTGCTGGTAATTATCTGTGAAATCTATGCACACTATCTGCTCATAAAGTGGGCTACCTCAGCCGTATATCTTTTGTTCCTGGAGTGGAAGAAAATGTGAGCATTATGTGACTTACATTGGCATGGAGACAACCTTGACCCATACTATTATTTGAAAAAAAAACAATGTATAAGACATTCCTTTTGCAGTGTAGAGCTATTACTGTTTTACACTTGACTGCAGTGACAGTAGAACACACATGCAATGAATACAGTAGTATTATTAAGACAGATTTATTTAGGAAACCACAATGCTGCTTAACACTTTATTGGTATTGCTGATAATACTCTGTAAAATCTGCACACACTATCTGCTCATAAACTGGGCTACCTCAGCCATATACCTTTTGTTCCTGGAGTGGAAGAAAAGCTGAGCATTATGTGACTGTAATTGGCCAAGAGACAACCTTGAAACATACTGTTACTTGAGAAAAACATTTTATAGGACATTCCCTTTGCATTGTAGATTTACTATAGTTTTACACTTGACTGCAGTGACAGTAGAACACACATGCAATGAATACAGCCGTGCTACAAATATTAAGACAGGTTTATTTAAGAAACCACAATGCTGCTTAACATTTTATTGGTATTGCTGATAATTCCCTTGCATATTGCAATACAGTTGCTATTCTCCATTTATTCCACTACATTTCTAATTGCCAGTTATTGCACTACAGATTTTATTGTTTATTCTTTATTGCAGTAATGTTTGTATACTTATTGCACTACAGGTAGCATACTATATCTGTACTTATCACAGTCATGGTGCAAGCTCATCAGGCGCCTGGCATGGGACTGAATATTGCAAGCCCTCTCAGCTGAAGCTGTTGGGAGAGAAGCACACCATTATGCATACCAGGTTTGCATAAATTCAGTTTGCATTTTGGTAAAACAGTGGAAAAGATACTTACATATTTGTGAGGCATGCCCAGCCCTAGCCTGTTGGACCCAGATGTCCAGCGTTCCCCTCTTTCTCCACTTCAGGTGATGATAGTGGTGACAATATTGTTCACCAGTGCGGGGGATACCAGTAGCACTGGTAAGATCCCTGGCCAACTGATCCCAGGCCTCAGTCTTACACTCTGAGCCCTGGTAACCACCATGTAGTAGCTTGGCTCATAATTCTGTATGAGGAACTCAATAAAAACCCTGAACTCCTGCATAGCCCATCTCTGCATCTGAAAGTGTGCACCCTCTCCAACATCACCTGGCATATCAGCAGATAAGCAGACCCCAACAAATAATCCAGAATTCCCACCTATTGTCCTTAATACAGGCTGTTTCCCACCCTTAAACATCATTCAACAACATACAAAAATGCACCGCGGTGCTTAGCATTGTGCAAACCAGCTAACTGAAGCTGAGCAGTGCAAAATCTTGCAGAACTGTAGTTTTAGCAAAGCTTAGCTATGCGCAAACAATATTAGCCATTAGCCACTTTTAAGCAGTGCTCATCACTGCACAACTGTCCTGAATGTAAAATATTAATTTTAAGGACATTTTACATTGCATTCAATGAATGATATGTGTGCTAGGGATTCGAACCTGGGACCTGCAAAACTGTAGATCATCACTCTACCCATTTCACTACTTGGATAGTATATAAGGTACTATACCTTCACATACACTACTAAGCAATTGTTGCATGCCACGCAAATGGGCTTAAACGGGTGGGCACATATGCAGAAATAAATAATGAATTACATCCGGTTTCTATTTTTAAACATCTGGCAGGTGTCTACTGTGTATATGTAAGCGCACCTTTGCATTGCTGCGCTCTGCACCACGGCGTGCAAACAGACATTAAAAAAACAGTTATTATAATTAATTCCATCCGGTTTCTATTTTTAGATGTCTAGCAGGTGTCAGTTGTCTATGTATAATCATGACTTGGCACAGCTACATTCCATGCCATGCCGTGCAAACAGACATTAAAAAAATTAAAAGGTAAAATATATAACAAAAACACAATTTCTAAATTTAAAACACAAACTATTAATAGACAGCACATTTCAACAGTAGCAAGGAACATTGCAGGGAGCCTCACCATGTACATAACATCTAACCAGCCTCTATACTTCTGCCTACATGGATTCAGTATCCCTGTTACTATGCTCTCCCTTGGCAGTGCATCATGAATAGGTTCATAGGTTCATAGATAAGTACTAGGTTATCTGCCCAAGGACATTTATAAGCCTAGCCAGAGTGTGTTGGCTTTTGCCACCCCATTAGATTAGTTCCCTGTGCCTCTATCCAGCAGAGCCACTGCAGTGATCCCCAGGGTAAATTTTCTGTTTCCCATCCACCCGTCAAGGTTTCTCTTGAAGAGTGCTAGGGAGGGGCTCTGCCTGATGTATATTGGAATTTTGTTCCAAAGCATGGGTAGTCTCTGGGTCAGGAATCTATCCCTCCAGCACATCCTATTTAACGCTGTAGTAAGGTTTATATCCCTAGAGTGTGTGGCTGTCAGGGATTGGGGTTTTGTTAGGTGGAGCATATCCATCAATTCTGAGTTGGACATGGCCTTGTATGTTAGGCATAGATCATCTCTGAGTAAGCGGTATGCAACCGAGTACAGCTAGAGTTTCTTTAGTCGGGCTGCATAGGTCATCTGTTTGAGACCAGTAATCCTGTTGGTGAGGTACTTCTGTGGTCTTTCCAGCTGTTGCAGGTGTCTTGTAAGGTATATCCCAAATGGGGCATTGTATTCTATAATGTGTCTAATAAGTGATGAGTAGAGAGGCACAATAACCTCATTTGATCTGGATGCAAACCCTTTTGAGATTAGGTGGGCCACATAGAAGGATTTTCTAACCACCTTGGCAATATGATTATCAAAGGAGAGATTACTATCTACTTGGGTCCCCAGATCCCTTATTACATTTTCTGTATTTAGGGGGCTACTACCTATGTGGTAGTTTGCGGATACTTTGTTTTTTCCAAAGGGGATGACTATGCACTTTTTGGCATTCAGTGTGAGGCCTTGATTTTGACACCAGGTATCCGTCTCAGTGAGACCCTTCTGGAGGGTGTCTGTATCAGCCTGAGAATCATTTATGGCCCCTAGTTTGAAGTCATCTGCGAACTTGGTCAGCCAAAGTCCTCCTGTGCTTGTCTGTACCTCTGAGAAGTATATACTGAACAGGAGGGTTCCTAGGACTGAGTCCTGGGGGACGTCACTTGTAACCGGTTTAGAGTCTTCAACTCTCACCATGTGGGTTCTGTCCATGAGCCAATTTGCAACCCATCTTGTGATGTAGGGGTTAATGTTCAGGTTGGTGAGCTTGTCTATAATACCAGAATGAGGAATGGTGTTGAAAGCCTTTCCGAGGTGTAGGTAGGCTGTGTGGACCTCCTTACCCTCGTCTAATGCCTTGGTAACTGTCTCAAAGAAATCCACCAGGTTTAGGAGGCATGATCTTCCCTTAACAAAGCCAAACCAGGTGGGGTCCAAAGTTTTTAGGTTCCCAGTGTCTCTGTTAATGAGTTCCATGATGATGCGTTCCATAGCCTTGCAGACCAGGTTAGTCAGGCTTATAGGGCGATAGTTCCCAGGGTCCGTTGTGGCACCACCTTTGTGGAGTGGGATAACTGTTGCTGTGTGCCACTCTGTGGGTATGTAGCCTGCAGAGAGGCTGAGTTTGAATAGTGTGTTTAGGTGGGGGATTAGTTAATTTTGGAGCTCTTGTAGGATGCAGCCTGGGACACCGTCCGGTCCTCTTGAGGCTGTATTTTTGGCTTTGGATAGGGCTGTTTTAACCTGTGTGTCAGTGATTGCTGGGGCCTTACATTCTTCTGGTATGGTTATGGGCCCTTTAGGGGGTGAGAGGGGTGTGAAGTTTGCACTAAACCTGTCTGCCAAAATGTTGGCAATATCAGTCAGTTCAGTGTATATTGTGCCATTCTGCACCAACTCAGAGCAGATCTGAGAGTTTCCACTTAGGTTCTTGACATAGCTAAAGAATGCTTTGTGGTTCTCTTTGGAGTCCTTGGCAATTTTTCTTTCGAAGCTAGCCTAGGATGATTTGACGAGGGATCGTAGTTTCTTGCTGATAATGATCAGGGATGTCTTTCCTTCTAGGGATTTTCCTCTTATCTGTACTAGTTTCCGCCTTCTATTGTAGAGCCTGTTTATGGCAGGGGCCCACCAGACTGGTTTACTTTTCTTGAAGGAGTAAGTCTTTGTTTTACTTGGAATAGCATGATCCACGCATTCCTGCAGATGGTCCTAGAGTGCCTTTGTATAGGTTTCAGCAGCTTGAACAGCATTGTCCATTGGCGTGGGGGCTGTGAACCTTTCCACCTCGGTCTTAAGTAACTTGAAGTTTGCTTTTGAATAGTTTTTTACGGTGGTTTCCATGATTGGGGTTGGGGGCGGAATGTGGATATCCAGAGTGATTAGCCTATGGTCTGATCTAATCAGTGAGGGGTTGACGTCAAGTGTAGAACACCGGTCACCCATGTTGGTGATGACCAGGTCCAATATGTTGTTCCCTCTGGTGGGGGTGTTGACCAGTTGATCCAGGGCGTTCAAGTTTATAAATTCTATGAAGTGTTGGGCAAGGGAGTTAGTACTTGAGTAGTTCTCCCAGTTAATGTTTGGGTAGTTGAAATCACCCAGTATTAGGGTGTTTGGTAGAACCTTCATTTATTTCTCATAAATGTGGAATGGGGTCCTGGGTCAAGGTGGGTGATCTGTAGCAAGATACAATTTGGATTGCAGTTTTGCCCTTTGTTAGTTGCACTTGGATGATCTCTGATGCATTGTGCTGCACCACTAACCTGGAGGTGTGAGTATCCTTGATGAAAATGGATACACCCCACCTTTTGTGTTTCGGTCCAGGTTCCGTGGCCGAAAGGTATGGTATGAGTTATAGCCTGGTAGTGCTGGGGTGCTCTCTGGAGCCTTAAACCAGGTTTCTTTTACTGCACAGATATCAATGTTCTCCATACTGAGGAGTGCCTTGAGTGCGTGCATTTTGAGGTTTAGACTTCTGGCATTGAGTAGCATTACCCTCAGTTTTTGGTTTCTTGTGCTATTTATGGTGGTGGGTTTGTCTTTTGAGCCTTGCATAAAAAAGGCACTATGGGGGCGGCAAGAGCCTTTGCCAGTATTCGAAAGCCTAAGGATGACAGGTGCAAGCCATCTGTTGTGAAGCAATGTGGCTTGTCGAGCATGTAATCCCAGGCAGACAGATACTGGATCCCCTTTGAATGACACCAAAACTTAGCCAATTGTTGAAATTGATCATTTTTTCTTTATACTGTGGCATCATTTGTGGTGAGGGGAGGATACTACTCAGGGTCAGGGTCATATCTGCCTGGGCTACATGATCAGAGAGTCTTCCATGTCTCTTTTCATGTAGTCCAGGGAGGTAAGTCTCAGGTCATTCACACCAACATGTACAATTACAGAGTCATATTTCTACTTTTTC
The DNA here is from genome assembly GCF_019279795.1 of Protopterus annectens. Taxonomy (NCBI): domain Eukaryota; kingdom Metazoa; phylum Chordata; order Ceratodontiformes; family Protopteridae; genus Protopterus; species Protopterus annectens. The sequence continues at coordinate 1,274,667,987 of NC_056744.1, forward strand.
TGGAGTGACCTGAGTGCTTGTGTTATGTGGCAGATCCTGGCGCCCGATAGGCAGCTAACTGTAACCTTCTCCTTGTCCAGCCTAGTTAGTGGGACATCAGTGTGCCTGACTATAGAGTCACCTATTACTAGTGTGTTGGGAATATTATTTTGCATTAAGGGGTGTGATTGTGTGACACACTGATTATGTGAAGTATGTGTTTCATGGATGGTGATGGGTTGTGGAGGTTGCTTGGGTGTCTGCTTTGGAGGTCTCTGTTGCTTTTGCAGATTTTTATTCCGAGCCTCCGAGTATGTTTTTGTGTATTTATGTGTATTTGCCTGTGTTGGTTTGTTAGGTCTATGTGAGACTGCTGGTGTTTTGCAAGTATTACCCTTCTCCTCTTGACTGTCAGTTCCAGTCTTGGGTTGAGAGTGCTTTGCCTCCAGTCTGGCTGTATAATTGCATCTCTCGCATATATTGGTATTTGGTGGTAGGAGGAGAGGGTTGTCTGTGTACATTAGGCAGTTGTAACATTGCCTCAAAATGCCCAGATTCACCAGTTGGACTGGAGAGTACACCGGAAACTGCCCTTTGGACATAATATGCATGGTTTGCTGCTGAGGGGAACCGTGGCCATATTAAATCCTGGGGAGAGATTATAGAGAATTATAACATTCTTCTATTAAAAAAAAAACTTCAGTCTGCAGAAAAAAAGCACAATTTTTCCAAAAGATCAGGTAGAAAAGAAGCAAGGGGCAGTTGAAAAGGAAGAATTCAAAACTGAACTTGGAAGGATTAAGAATATTACTATAAGAAAAAAGAGAAGAAAAAAGTCAAGAACATGGCTCAAGCTGTGGATATACAAAGCCAGCTGGATGAGAATCGTATGCTTGCAAATGAAAACAGTGGGATTAATAAGACTAATACTGATGCAGATCTTTCCTTTGTAACAATGACAGAGCAGATATTACTGTATTAGAAGTTGAAGAGTCTTCGGATCTGGTCAGAAATTATATACATGCAATTGGAGAGTCAATTATTAGAGGAAGTGATACATTTGCAGAGAAGATAATGAGTAATTAATAGTGTTATACTTGCCAGGATTAAAAATACAAGGTGTGAGAAAGGCCTTAGAATGCCTTAATATAAGGAATTACATATCTGCTTTTATTCATGTTGGTGGAAATGATCTCATCCATAAGGACTCTCTGACTATTAGTAGGGAACTTACAGCCCTCTTAGATGCCATAGCTTGGACAGGTGTTAGGACATATTTTTTCACAAATCACATATAGAAAGGAGAGTCAGGTCACTGTGAATGAAATGTTTGGGTATATAATACCTATAAGAGACTTTTCTGTGTAGAAGATTTTCAGTCCATATGACTCTAGTTAATCACTATGTATTAATCAGATCAGACCATAGTAGTAGAAGTAGCGAACTTAAACTTTTCTTAATTAAACAAAATGAATAAATGATATATATATATATATATATATATATATATATATATATATATATATATATATATTATGAAATATTGTACAGAATTACTAAGTATTCGAAAGTAATCCAAGCAAGGCAGGTAGTCTGTTTCCATTCGAAAATCCTTTATTAAGTACACAGACAAGCGATCCAAGTAAAACAAAATTAACAGAGTAATTGTTTCCTCACAAGCTTTCTAAATATATATAGATGTTTTATCAGGCAAGGGAGTGGTTTATCGTGCTGTAAAACAAAGTGTTATTGGTACACATGTTAAATTCACATCCCTTCCCCCATCAGTGTGACATTTGAGCTGGTCCCGCCCTACTTAGTTGCTGTCATAATAATATAGCCCTTATGTACTTTAAATAAAATTTATAATGATGTGGTACCTCTTATTTAACCAGATTATTAAGTCTGTAATTTTATCCAAGACAATATACTACATGGCTGGAAATATATCAACCTTAATCCATTTGGAAATCAATATACATATATATATATATATATATATATATATATATATATATATATATATATAGTTCCCTATCAGAAGCCTGAAACACTATAAGCTTGAAAATCAAAATCCTGAAACCAAAAGCCTGAAAATTCAAAATCCCGAAAACCCAAAATCCTGAAACTCAAAATCCTGAAAACACAAAATGGACATACTGACGTCATTGTGGCTTTGCTATTGTTAGCCCTGTGGTGTTAGGTCATGTGTTGGGTTCAGGTAAGTGTGCGTTGGTTTTATGTTAGGGTTAGGGGCGGTTTAAGTGAGTTAGGGTTAGGGCGCAGGTTAGGCATGTATGCAATAGTGACAAATATTGGGGTTAGGGGCGGTTTAAGTGAGTTAGGGTTAGGGCTGGGTCAGGTGAGTGTGCGATATTGACGGACCTTAGGGTTAGGGTTAGGGTCAGGGTCAGTTGGTAGATATTAGTGTCTTTATAGTGACATATTAGCATTATTTGTGTTTTCAGGATTTTGACTTTCAGGATTTTGGGTTTTCGGGATTTTGAATTTTCAGGCTTTTGGTTTCAGGATTTTGATTTTCAAGCTTATAGTGTTTCAGGCTTCTGATAGGGAACTATATATATATATATATATATATATATATATATATATATATATATATATATATATATATATATATATATATATATATATATATATATATATATATACATTTTGCACATAAAATCAATGTGATGCATTCTATGTGGGCAAGACTGCTCTGGATGTAAAAATAATGCACTAGCCAAATACCTTTCTCTTCATAAAAGACACACAAGTTTTAAGTTCAAGATCCTGGATTGCATAGACATGGGTGATCTTGAAGGAGACATCCCGAATATTCTGGAGAAACATGAACTCATGTGGCAATTAAAGCTGAACTCTTTTAGGAAGCCTGGACTAAACTATTACTGTTCAATTAAAAGTGTACTGGAACATAGAAAATTGCCACATTGTTTACATGACTAATTTTATTTTATTTTATTCTACCAGATGGTTTTAAATACCATGTTAAATCAGTTTTAATTTAAGTGTATATTTTGTTTTCCATCATCATACATTTTTTCTTATTATTTTTTTTCTTTTTCTTGTTCTCTTTTTTCCACTTTATTCAAAAATGTCCAGTAACAATACTTACTAATTATACAATAATATTTTTTAGATAGATTTTAGAGTTCTTGTCCACAGACCTGAAGAAGTCTAGAAGGACAAAAACGATCTTTCTTAACAATAGGTTATGAAAATAGAATACAATGAGTAGCATCCTGCCTTTGCCCAGAATGCTACCACAGTATAAGGACAAAATGATTGACTTCAACAATTGACTAAGCTTCTGGTGTCATTCAAAGGGGATCCAGTATTTGTCTGCCTGGGAAGACATGATCGACAAACCACGATGCTTTGCCAGAGATGGCCTGCACCTGTCACTCCCGGGATTCAGGTTACTGGCTAAAGCTCTTGCCACCCCTATAGTGCCTTTTTTAGGCAAGGTTCAAAGGATAAAACCACCACCATAACAGATACAAGCATGCAAAATCTGAAGGTAATGCTACTCAATGCTAGAAGTCTAAACCTCAAAATGCACTCTCTCGAGGCACTCCTAAAAATGGAGAACATTGATATCTGTGCAGTAACTGAGACCTGGTTCAAGGCTCCAGAGAGCACCCCTGCAATACCAGGCTACAATTCTTACCACACTTTTCGGCCACAAAACCAAGACCGAAACACTAAAGGTGGAGGAGTGTCCATATTCACCAAGGATATTCACACCTCCAGGCTAGTTGCCCAAGACAATGCATCTGAAATTCTCCAGGTGCAACTAACACTAGGTAAGACTGCACCAAATTGTAGCTTGCTACAGATCCCCCACCATGCCTCAAGATTCTCACTACACCTTTCTAAACATACTGGAAAATATTAAGATACAACCAAACACCCTAATACTGGGTGCTTCCAACTACCCTGCCATTAACTCAGAAAACTACTCGGGTACCAACTCCTTTTCCCAATGGTTCTTGGAATTCATAAATTCCAATGCCCTGGATCAACTAATCCATTGTCCTACCAGGGGCTCCAATATCCTAGACCTGGTCATTATCAACATGGGAGATAGATGCTCCACACCAGTGGTCACCCCCTTATTGGTCAGGTCTGACCATAAGCAAATCATCTTTCACATCCACATTCCACCCCCACCCCCGAGTAAGGAAACCTCCTTAAAAACTTCTCCAAAGTCAACTTGATACTGAAGTCGGAAGTGACAAACTTTACGACACTCACGCAGACAGGATCTGGAAGTTCAATTGCAGAATCCTACACTAAGGCACTGTATGAGCACATCTACTCGTGCATGAATCGTGCCATCCCAAATAGAACCAAGATGCTCTTCTCCAAAAAAAGGAAGCCAATCTGGTGGTCCCCTGCTATAAACAAACTATACAACAGAAGGAAGAAACTGTTGCAGAAAAGAGGAAAATACCAGGATGCAAAAACACCCTTACCAGCCTCAGTAAGAAGCTGAGATCCCTCATAAAATCCTCGAAAGCTAGTTATGAAAATAAAATTGCCAAAGATTCCAAAGACAACCACAAGGCATTCTATAGTTATGTCAAGAATCTAAATGGCAATGCTCAGATCTGCTCTGAGCTACAACAGAATGGCATTAAATATACTGGTCCCAAGGATATTGCCAATATCCTGGCAGATCGATTTAGTGGTAACTTCACCCCCTCTCACCCCCTAAAAGGCCCATCTCAGTACCAAACAATTGCCAAATTCCGGTAAACATGGCCACACAGGTAAAAACCCCACTCTCCAAAGCTAAGAATACAGCATCCATGGGACCAGATGACATCCCAGGCTGTGTACTACATGAACTACAAAATGAACTGGCACCTCACCTAAGTGTCATGTTTTATCATAGCCTCACATCAGGTTTCCTGCCCACTGAGTGGTGCACAGCTACAGTTATCCCACTCCACAAGGGAGGATCTGCCTTGGATCCCAGGAACTACCGTCCTATCAGTTTGACAAGCCTGATCTGCAAGGGCATGGAACGCATTATCATGGAGCTTATAAACAAAGACATTGGCAACCTTCAAACACTGGACCCCACCCAGTTTGGGTTTGTGAAGGGCCGATCTTGCCTCCTGAATCTGATTGACTTCTTTGTATCAGTCTCCAGAGCTGTGGACGAGGGTAAGGCAGTCCACACAACCTATCTGGACCTTGCCAAGACCTTTGACACCATCCCCTACTCTGGAATCAAAGATAAACTTACTAAGTTGGGCATAAATCCCTACGTCATTCGATGGGTTGCCAACTGGCTTACTGACAGAACCCAGACTGTAAAAGTAGCCGACTCCAAATCCAGCTCCAAACAAGTGACAAGTGGAGTACCTCAGGGTTCAGTCCTGGGACCACTCTTGTTTGGCATCTACTTCTCTGAAATACAGACCAACACTAAGGGACTCTCGCTAACAAAGTTCACAGATGACTGCAAACTGGGAGCCATTATTGAATCCCCAAATGATGTGGATATTCTACAAAAGGGCCTTACAGTAACAGATGCCTGGTGCCAGAGTCATGGGCTCAAGCTTAATGCCAAGAAATGTATAATTATCCCCTTTGGAAAAAAAACATGTACCCATGAATTGCCACATAGGTGGCAGGACACTAAACATCAAAAGTGTGATGAAAGACTTAGGGACACAGGTGGACAGTGGTCTCACTTTCGATAGCCACATCACCACAACAGTCAGGAAATCCTTCTATGTGGCACACCTCATAACTAAGGGTTTTTCATCCAGAAAAAAGGAGGTCATTGTCCCACTGTACTCATCCCTCATTAGACCCATTATAGAGTATAATGCCCCATTTGGTATGTACCTCACAAGACATCTGCAACAGCTGGAAAGGCCACATAAATACCTTACTAAAAGAATCACAGGCCTAAAGCAGATGCCATATGCTGACCATCTAAAAAAACTCCAGCTATACTCTGTGGCATATCGTCTACTCAGAGGCGAACTCTGCTTAACATACAAGGCCATGTCAAACCCTGAGCTGTTGGACATGCTCCACTTAAAGAAATCCCAATCCCTCAGAGCCACAAGCTCCAGGGATCTATACCTTGTCATCACAATGAACAAAACATACTGGAGGGATAGGTTGCTGACCCAGAGACTCCCCATACTCTGGAATAGACTGCCCATACATGTCAAGCAGAGCACCTCATTGGCCCTCTTCAAAAGGAACCTTGATGATTGGATGGGAGATAGGAAATTCACCCCAGGGATCATGTCAGTTGCCCTGCTAGACAGGGGTCCAGAGAAGTAAATATTGTGGGAAGAAATATCCAGGGAATTGTTATGGCTAGGCTTGCACAGGCCCTCGGGCTGATAGCCTAGCACCAACCTATGAACCTATAACTTTTACAATTGATTTTTTACAAGTAAAGTGTATATGTATATATTTATATGTATTTTTGATTGCCAAATAGACTAAGGTTAATATATTTCCAGCCATGTAGTATATTGTCTTGGATAAAATCACAGACTTAATAATCTGGTTAAATAAGAGGTATCACATCATTATAAATTGTATTTAAAGTACATAAGGGTTATATTATTATGACAGCTACTAAGTAGGGCAGGACCAGCTTGAATGTCACACGGATGGGGGAAGGGATGTAAATTTAACATGTGTACCAATAACACTTTGTTTTGCAGCATGATAAACCACTCCCTTGCCTAATAAAACGTATATAAATATATATATATATATATATATATATATATATATATATATATATATATTTAGAAAACTTGTCAGGAAACTATTACTCTGTTAATTTTGTTTTACTTGGATCGCTTGTCTGTGTACTTAATAAAGAATTTTTGACTGGAAAGAGACTGTCTGCCTTGCTTGGATTACTTTCGAATACTTAGTAATTATGTACAATATTTTGTATTATATATATTTAATATATATAGAAGCCGTGGTGGTGCAGCGGTAGCATTGTCACCTCACAGCAACAGGTTCTCCCGTTCGATTCTTGGCTGGAGCACCTTCTGTGTGGAGTCTGCATGCCCTCCCCATGGTCGAGTGGCATTCGAAAGACATGCATAAATGGGCGTGCCTTCATTGAAGGTTGGGTGTCGAGCTGGCACCTCGGCACCGTAAAAATCTACTGTCAATCATTAGCAGACCGCAGACCGGAGTTCCGCTGTGGCGATCCCTAACTGGGAAAAGCCGAAAGAAGAACAATATATATATATATATATATATATATATATATATATATATATTTTTTTTTTTACTTAAGACAAGTATAAGTTTGCTACTTCTACTACTATTGTCTGGCCTGATTAATATACAGTGATTAACTAGAGATATATGGACTGAAAATCTTCCACACAAAGAAGTTTCTTACACTGTTTTGTTTTTGGACCCACTATACTTGTTTAGTGGGTTGTTTGAGACTTTGGGGATGCCACAGGAATTACTTGGTTTTTTTTGTGGTATATAATACCTACATGAAAAAAGGGCCCATTTAAAAAAATGAAAATTTGTAGAGCATCCAAGCCTAATTTTGGCGCCATATGTTTATATGGAATGATGTGCATTTGTCAAGACCAGAGAGGAGAATTTTTGCATCAGATATAGTGTAACATTTGATAAACACAAGACAGGATATTTGCCAGTTTGCAAATGTAACACTTCACAGACAGAAACATTTGATGCATCTCTGATGGTTGCTAATGCTAAGAGCATTAGTATTAAAATTTTTTTTTTTTTGAAAATGTTATACTTTCCCACAAGATTGATGTTTTTATTGCTTGTAAAACATTGTTAAATAATGACTGGAAACCAGTGCTGTCTGTGTATAATTTTTTTTTTACTGTAACAGAAATTTTAACAATAAATCAGGGGGAGGTATTATGATAGGGATTAAAATTGTTATGAAACCTGTGATTATTATGTGTTCAGTGATAATACCAATACTGTAGATTATGTAACTGTGGCAAAAAAGACAACCCTGGAATTTATAACAATTAATGGAGTGCATAAACCACCAAGGTCAAGTGTTGATAACCAAGAGAATTTCATACATTTCTTGAATGAAACACAGGAGGAAAGAATAATAGTGGCTGGGGATTTAAGTTTACCAGAAACAGACTGGAATGATATTTTTTTCAACAACAATAGTAAGGAAATTATTTACAACGTATATTCAGGAGCAATTGCTTCATATTGTAAAATAGCTTACCAGGGCATGGAACATACTAAATGTTTGTGCTCCTATAGAAATTAAGTAGGAAAGGTTAAATTGTTATTAGAGGATTATGCCAAACTGAAGTCTAAACCAATGCACAGAAGATTAATAACATACTATATAGAAGCAAAATGGTCACTATATAAAACCAATCAGAGTGATGCAGTGTGTGGAAAAGGTGCAGAAGGAATTTGACAAGTTTTGAAATGGCAGTTGTTTGAGGGCAAAAAATTAAAATGTTTAACATTAGGATCTAGGCACACAATATCAGGATATATTTCCTTAGGAGCAAGATACTTGATTGAAGTGAGAGACAAAAAATATAAGAAATGGAAATCAGGTTGAACTATGACTTTGAAAACATAAATAAACTATCTGGACAGACAAATTAAACAAGATCAAGGAAATATTTTAAGAAAATTTATTTCAAAATATTAAGCATAATAGGAAACCATTTTATACATAGATAAAATGTGATAAGACTAAAGCCATACAAACTGATGAACTATGTATAGATTCTAAAATTTATTCTCAGACTCAACATTTTATAAAATCTGATACAAAGCAGTTTAGCTCCACAAAGGGGGGTGATAAACTCCTCTAGTAACATCAAGGTAAACTCACATACTGAAATCAAATTAGATTGTATTGAAAAAGAACTATGCAACCTGGACACAAACAAAGCACAGGGAGGAGATGGAGTTAGTAATAATGACCTGAAAATACTTCAGCATAAACTTTGAGAACCATTAATAATATGGAAACTTTATAAGAAGACAAGCATGAGTAAATGACATTTAGAGACTACATCTGGGAATGTTTGGGTTTATCAAAAAGTAGTAAAGAATTATCAGGCAACCTATGTAGAAAATTCTTTAGGAATGAGAAGTGTACTAATTGGTTCTCTGAAAGAGTAGCTGATGCAAGGAATAGACTACCAAATTATATTAAGGACAGCACTGGACAATGTGTTGGTATATTGAAAGGTTAGAAGGGCATTATTGGCCATGCTTGAAATATTTGTATGTATGTATGTATGTATGTATATTTATATGTATAGGAAAACATAATATCAGAAACCTCTCATTAAATGTGTCTCAAAGAATAAAAGGCAAGCCAAATGATTTTTTGGACATTAGACCAGTTCAGTATTTGGTGCAAATGCCAAGATCTACAGTGTCAAAAGTCAACAAGAAATAACAAAAAACGAAGACTAAAAATAAGCATTGGTGCCAGTGAACATGGCTCTAAGATACTATAGACCATATAGCTATCCTGTATACTTTTAAGTATAACGCCAATTTATTACCAGTTTTGTAGTGTTAATCCAGAAGCTACTTAGACATTTCTATCTGTCCGAATTTAAGAAGTGTATGGATTTTCAATTACTGAATCATTATTTTAATAGGATGGAAGACATAGCCAAAATGTCCAGGAACTATTAAATACCTTTGTTATGAGGCATGTTCGTGATGGACTTATTTTTAGTTTCATATACATTATTTTCACTGTATTTTTATTTTTCCTGATTGAGTTAATTTCATATCTACAACAAAGAGGTTCTCCAAATGAAAACCGAGAAATATGCTGATATTGGCATTAATGTTAAATCATAACAAATACCCTTTACTAGATAGCTACACTGAATACCGATGACAAGATTATATGTCCACATTCTGATCAAATGGACATTGTTGTAAAACACATTACTACTAATAGTTGGAAGATAATTAGGCAAATCAAAAACATGGCTGTTGCAAATTCACTGTGGCACAGAGAAGCACCCAGCACCATGCCCATAACTTCAATGACCAAGAGCATGGTGGCAGGGAAAGTAATGTACATTAAATTTGGTATACTGTGCATACTTGTTTAACTACAACATGTGGAAGTGTGATACACTGTGAAGGAAATCTTGCATGAACTCTCAATCACACTTATATTCCAGTTTGTGTCTTAGGCAATGTTCCCTAAACAGTGCAAAGGGGGTAAACCTATCCAATGTACACTGCTTTTTCACTGCCACTGACATGCCTACTGTGCATCCTGCTGATGTCTTCCACACTACTTGTCTTTCTGGGAGCCTTGGGGGGCCAAGGACATTATTTCCTCCCTGTGCATACCAACATATTCTCAGGGCTTAAAATTAGAATGATATAAAAGGAACTAAATATGGAGGTCACCAAAGGGTTGTATTTGGCACACAGAATGGTGCATGTAAGTCCAGGAGGATATCTGAGAGTTATTAAGATTATGGGTTGAAAGAAGTTTCACAAAATTTTACCTTTGTTAGCAGCTGGCATACTGAGGAAGGAGAGAATTATGAAGTGGAATCACTGGCTGCAGTGGTGGACAAAAGAGGAGAGGCTTGGAAGTCGTAGGGGAATGGTGAGAGACCTGTCAGAGAGACTAGCTCTGTGACATGGACAGGCTCCATATTATCCCAAAGAGACAGCCTTAAAAGGGGGTACTTCAATGACTACCATTAACCAAGATGGAAAGAGGGAGGGATTATCATAGCCGCATATGCAGGTTAGGAATTCAAGCGCTAGCCAGAATAAAAAATGAAAACTGACCATTGCAGACCGTTCAAACACATATGACTACAGCATAGCTGGTATGGTATTAGTGTGAATGCAATAAATAGTACAGCTGCAAGTAGGGATTGAGAAGGGGAGGGTGAGCATTGCTGACATCACAGAAACATGGGCCAGCAACATGTAGGACATGGAGGTGTCTTAGTACAGGTTGCTCAAATAATGACAGAAAGGAGTAGACTGAAGGCAATGTTCCCTAGACAGTACAAAATAGGTGATGTTCAAGGTCTGAGAGAAGGATGTCAATTAATATAGAGTAACCCTGGGGCATCAGTACTACAGCTATAACCTTCCTTTGTCTGTCATTATACTTGAAGAAAAGATATGGGGGGAGAAGATAAACAGGTGGGGTAGAAGTAACAAGATAATGCTCACAAAGAATGTAAATCTGTCTGGATTACTGGAAGATTCTTTTCTTCAAGGTATCTCAGGAATATGAGCTACATGGATGTCTGACTGCAAGAGATTTAGCCAAATGGTGCATGCTTTAACCAGAAATAACATTCCTAACCAAGACATAGGAAGTCAGAAATGTAGAGCTGAGGGCACTGTTACCAGCAGTGATCATGCCAGCATGTGGCACAGAACTAGGGGAAGGGTATTTACTTACCATTTTGTTAACCTAATAAGTTAACTGGTCCATGGACCATTTTCCACCACAACTCATGAAGAACAAATAAAGACAATTTATTATTTGCAGATACCTACAAGAAAAAAATACAGTCACTGCTGAATATGCCACAAAAGAGTTGCAGGGCATAAAGATTCAAGAATTATTTAATGTTACAAATGTGCCTAGTTGGCACTGTCATACATTTTTAAGAAATTAAAAGCAGTTGCTAAGACAAGTTACAACAATAAAAGTAGCTGAGTATAAACACAGACTTTGGGGGGGGAATTTAATAAAGCCTACACATTTGTTTTTCCATGTAGGCATCTCGCCATGCTGCTTACACGGCCATGAACATTTTTAGATTCAGTAAGGGCTGCTGAGCTGTGCTCACGCACGTGCCAACACAGAAGCTTCTGTCGCATGCAAATCATCTCATAAGCAGGTGAACCTCATGCAAATGAGGCAGGTAGAGTGATCCAGCAATAGATAGGCATCTCGTCAGATCCTGTGCCAGTGTACACAGAAAAATTCAGTGTAGAGGAGTGTAGACAGATAAAATGGGTTGTAAAAATGTAGATATTTGGACAGAAATGTCATACCACATACACATATGACCAAAATCGAGTTGCTGGCTACTGAGACTTGTCTGCATATATCAACTGGACATAAGCTGATTTAAGTATATTTTCTGCAATTATTTAAGATTTGAGTGAGTAATTATTGTGTGTCTTGGATTCAGTAAATATTGTGTGTGTCTCTGAATCTCTGCAGTTAGCCATCTGAGCTCAATGAAAGTTGTTAGACTGCTTGAAATTCCTTTGTTAGTGTTAATTAGCTTGGGGATTTCTGCTAACATTAAAATCTGTGTTGGTTACATTTCTAGTAATCATTTTAAATCGTATTGCTGGCTACTGAGACTTGTCTGCATATATCAACTGGACATAAGCTGATTTAAGTATATTTTCTGCACTTATTTAAGATTTGAGTGAGTAATTATTGTGTGTCTTGGATTCAGTAAATATTGTGTGTGTCTCTGAATCTCTGCAGTAGTTCCACACCCACCCGCCCTGTTTCTTGTTGTGGTGTTAATCTTGGTGGCTTTGGAACTGCCCGCCCCTGCTGTAAATCTCTTTTTGCACACTCCTCCTGGACCCATCTCATTCGCTCACTCAACTGAGTACAGTGAGATCATATTTTGATTTTAGATACTCTTACCAGTCCCATCTCCTCTGCAGTGTACAGAGAGAGCACTTGGGAAGGGCATTCCCCTATAGTATCTTAATCTGCTCTGTTTCCTCCATCTAAAAAAAAAAAAAATTTTTTTGCACTTTATCTGCCTTACTATATTTGTGTTTCTTCCTACTTTATTACCTTATTTTGCTTTTGCCTCTTTTAAAAGTACTCAATTAAATTTATTCTGCTGACTTTATTACTGCTTGTTAGTAGCCTGATTAAATTGTAACTAAATTTAAATTGGAACCTGTGCACTGAGAGAGAGCCTTACAAGACTATCTGCAAATATATAGAACTGAGTATATTTTTCTATATTATTCTGTATTATAGAGCTAAATTGTTGCTTAGATATCTGTTGTCTTACTGTTCTGCAAATATACAGATATCAGTATATATTTTTCTGGTTCTATAATTTGCACTGTGATTCCTCACATCTCTGTTGAAACTGTCTCCCCCCCTCCCTGTTCTTGGTTGTAATTTAAATTTGGTGGCTTTTGCAGTGCCCGCCCCACTGTAGATTTGATCTAGAACACTACCCCAGTCCCATCTCTTTACCACATTCTACCTAATAAACCCTTTCTGCACTTGCTTTTAGTCCTTTTAAATTTAATTACATTTTTTCAAACTGTGTGTGGACTAATATTGCTGAATACTCAAGTGTGCCAGCTTGCACTGCATGTGAATTGTTTTTACTACTGTTTTTGCTACTTTTCTGAAAAAAAACAATTGTAAGCCTGTTTCCTACCTTTCCTGTAATTAGTGCTCCAGATACAGATTTGCTGTATCCAGGACTGTTTGTAAGCTTCTGCATCCCCCAAGCCTTTCTGTGTTGAAGGGAAGCCTTCTAGCTTATCAGTAGGAGTAGTAAACATTGGGTAACCTGTCTACCACATAGGGAGTGGTTCTGGCCCAGAATTTGTAGTTATTGGCCATTTGGGTGGTCTTCCATTGCTCTGAACTTTCTGATTTGAAGGCCTGCATTTGCACTTGTTTCTGTCCTGTAACTCCTGGGACCATCTCATTTGCTCACTCAAAAAAAATGTATCTGCTTTTACTGTATTTGTGTTTCTTCCTACTCTATTTTGCTTTTGCGTCATCTTAATAGTACTCAATTGTATTTATTACTGCTTGGTGTAACTCATTCTAAGCCTTTTAGTTTAAGCACTTGGGCTTCAAACCAGTTGTTTTACATTAAGAAGGTTTGTGGTCTGCACTGTAGTGGCAGAACAGGTAGCTTACATCCTTCTAAGTTGGGAACTGCTGATTGAGGGCTCATTCTCTGTTATTCTAAAAGTGTATTAATTCTGGTTTAAGCACTTGGGCTTCAGGCCAGTTATTTTACATTAAGAGGGTTCGTGGTCTGCACTATTGTGGGAGGAGAGGCTGGACTCTGCCCTTCTGAGCTGGGAATTTCTGGTTAAAGGCTTATAGTGCCTGCATATTTGAACTGCTTCTTGCTGAAATTGGTACACCTTGTTTGCTGTAGCATAGACTAGATCCAGGCCTGCTGAATCTAGATTTGTTTGTATAACATGAGCACTAATCCAGGCATTCTTTAAAGTATTCAATTGTATTTATTACTGCTTGGTAGTAACTTGATTAAAGTGTAGCTATCATTCTAAGTCTTTTGGATTAAGCACTTGGGCTTCAGACCAGTTGTTTTACATTAGGAAGGTTTGTGGCCTGCACTGTGGTGGCAGGACAGGTAGCTTACATCCTTCTAAGTTGGGAACTGCTGATTGAGGGCTCAGTGTCTGTTATTCTAAAAGTGTATTAATTCTGGTTTAAGCACTTGGGCTTCAGGCCAGTTATTTTACATTAAGAGGGTTCGTGGTCTGCACTCTTGTGGGAGGAGAGGCTGGACTCTGCCCTTCTGAGCTGGAGATTTCTGGTTAAAGGCTTATAGGGCCTGCATATTTGAACTGCTTCTTACTGAAATTTGTACATCTTGTTTGCTGTAGCATAGACTAGATCCAGGCCTGCTGAATCTAGCTTTGTTTGTATGCTTGTTGTTTGCTTGTTATTTCCCGGAAACTCTAATTCCACATAAAATGCGGCTTTTCAGTGCTTCTGTAGATCCCTAGTGATATATGCATTGCTTACTGTACTTATTTCCTTGTTTCACTTGAAAGAAAGTTACTGTTTGTCATTTTTGCATTTACGTTACCTGTAACACATTGCATTTAAGTTACCTGGCACTTGCTCACTAAAGCAATTATATAAGTCATCACTAAAAAATTAAAAGCACTACACCCTCACAAACTCCCCTTGAGTACCTTGTTCCCTATTGGCCCTTTTTTCAATTATAAAGGAATTCCCAATACTATTCTAGCATGTCCAAAGGTCAGTTGTCAATCTCCTCTCCAGTCCAGCTGGTGAATCTGGGAATCTTGAGGCAATGTTACAACTGCCTCATGTACACAGACAACCCTCTCCTCCTCCCAACAAATTCCAACACATGTGAGAGATGCAACCATATAGCCAAACTGGAGGCTAAGCTCTCTCAACTCAGTACTGGCGTAACCAGTCAGGAGGAGAAGGAAACCACACTCACTACAATTCCAGTCTCACATAGACCTACCATGACAGCAAACCAAACACATAAACACACAAAAACATACTCAGAGGCTCTAAATAAAAATCTGCCTAAGCAGCAGATACCTCCAAAGCAGACACCCAAGCAACCGCTACCCCAAAACAAAACACATGCAACATATATCTCACAAAGCCAGTGTACCGAACTGTCACAGCCCTTAAGGCTAAACAACACACCTGATACACTTGTAATAGTTGACTCTATCGTCAGGCACACTGACGTCCCGCTCACCAGGCTGAACAAGGAGAAGGTCACGGTGAGCTGCCTGTCAGGCGCTAGGATCTGCCACATAACACAAGCACTCAGGTCACTCCAAGGCAAGTACAAATATGACTTGGTCATTGTCCATGCTGGTGTGAATGACCTGAGATGTACTTCCCTGGACTACATGAAAAGAGACATAGAGGAGCTGTCTGAGCATGTAGCCTAGGCCGGTATGACCCTGACCTTGAGTAGCATCTTACCCTCACCAAGAATGATGCCACAATATGAAGACAAGATGATCAATTTCAACAATTGGCTTAAGTACTGGTGTCATTCAAAGGGGATCCAATGCCTGTCAGCCTGGGATGACATGCTCGACAAGCCACGATGCTTCGCTAGGGACGGCTTGCACCTGTCACCCCTGGGCTTTCGGATATTGGAAAAGGCTCTTGCTTCCCCCATAGTGCCTTTTTTAGGCAAGGCTCAAAAGACAAACCCACTTCCATAGGTATCACAAGGGATAAGAAACTAAGAGTAATGCTACTCAACGCCAGAAGTCTAAACCTCAAGATGCACACACTCGAAACTCTCCTTAGCATGGAGAACATCGATATCTGTGCAGTAACAGAAACCTGGTTCAAGGCTCCAGAGAGCACCCCAGCACTACCAGGTTATACCTCATACCATGCTTTTGGCCCCAAAACTTGGACCAAACCACAAAAGGAGGGGGAGTATCAATATTTGTCAAAGATACCCACACCTCCAGGTTGGTGGCACAGCACGAAGCATCAGAGACTATCCATGTGCAACTAACAGTGGGTAAAACTGCCTTCCAGTTTATAGCCTGCTACAGACCACCCTCCCAAACCCAGGAACCCCACTCGGCCTTCCTGAGAACATTGGAAAATATGAAGGTCTCTCCAAACACCATTATATTGGGCGACTTCAACTACCCAAACATAGACTGGGAGCATTACTCTAGCTCCAACACCCTAGCCCAAAGGTTCCTAGAATTTATAAACTCAAATGCTATGGAACAACTTGTTACCACTCCCACAAGAGGGGAAAACATACTGGACCTGATCATCACCAGCAAGGGGGCTCTGTGCTCCAGAAGTGTATCCCTCATTGGTAAGATCAGACCATAAACTAATCTCACTGGATATTCACATCCCGACCCCACCCCCTGCCCAGAAAACCACAGTGAAAAACTTCTCTAAAGCAAATTTCACACTCCTCAAAACCGAGGTGGAATCCTTCAAAGCCCCCGAGCCTGTGGAAAATACGGCCCAGACCACAGAATCCTTTATAAACGCATTCTATGAACACCTTCAGGAATGCATGGATCATGCAATCCCAAATAAAACCAAGACCCAATCCTCCAAAGGCAGACATCCTGTCTGGTGGATCCCAGCCATAAACAACTATACAATAGAAGGAGGAAGCTACTACATGATAGAGCAAAATCCCAAACAGGGAAGGCATCTCTGATTAGTATTAGCAAAAAACTACGGGCACTCATAAAATCGTCTAAGGCCAGCTTTGAGAGAAAAATTGCACAGGACACTAAGGATAATCACAAGGTTTTCTTTAGTTATGTTAGGAACCTGGGTGGGAATTCCCAGATATGCTCAGAATTAGTCCAAAATGACAAAATATACATCGAACCCACAGTCATTGCCAACATCCTAGCTGACAGGTTCAGCGCAAACCCCCCCCCCACCAAAAGGGCAAATATCTATCCCAGCAGAGTGCTGCTCCCCTGACATCTCAGATGCTCAGGTAAGAGCCGCCCTCTCCAAAGCAAAAAACACAGCATCAATGGGACCAGACGGTGTCCCAGGCTGCGTCCTACATGAACTCCAAGAAGAGCTGAACCCAAACATAAAACTACTGTTCAGTCTCAGCCTTACTACAGGATATGTACCCAAAGAGTGGCATACAGCAACAGTGGTCCCTCTCCACAAAGGTGGTGCCTCAACGGATCCTGGAAACTATCGCCCCATAAGTCTGACTAGCTTGGTCTGAAAAGCTATGGAAAGGATCATCATGAACCTCATAAATAAAGATATTGGGGACCTACAGACACTGGATCCTACCCAGTTCGGCTTTGTTAAGGGCAGATCCTACCTCTTAAACCTGGTCAATTTCTTTGAAACAGTCACCAAGGCCATTGATGAGGGGAAGGTGGTCCACACAGCCTACCTGGACCTCGCAAAAGCCTTCGATACAATACCCCACTCAGGCATTATAGATAAGCTTACCAGCTTAAATATAAACCCATATGTCATTAGATGGGTTGCAAACTGGCTCAAGGACAGAACCCACATGGTTAGAATTGCTGGAGCCATGTCAGACTCCAAATCAGTTACAAGTGGCATCCCACAAGGCTCAGTCCTGGGACCTCTCTTGTTCGGTATATATTTCTCAGAGGTACAGGCCAACATGGAAGGACTGTGGCTGACCAAGTTTGCAGATGACTGCAAACTGGGTGCCATAATTGACTCTCCAGCCGACACAAGCATCCTCCAAAAGGGCCTCATAGAAACAGACAACTGGTGCCAGAGCCATGGCCTCAAGCTAAACACCAAAAAGTGTATAGTCATCCCCTTTGGCAAAAACAAAGTGCCCACAAATTACCACATAGGTGGTAATCCATTAAGTACAGAAGAAGTAATTAGGGACCTGGGGACCCAAGTTGATAGCAATCTCTCATTTAACAACCACGTGGCCAAAGTGGTTAGAAAAGCATTTTATATAGCCCACCTAATCATGAAGGGATTCACATCTAGATCAGGGGAGGTCATTGTGCCTCTTTACTCATCCCTCATCAGGCCCATAATTGAGTACAATACCCCTTTTGGGATGTACCTTACCAGACACCTGCAGCAACTGGAAAGACCCCAAAAGTACCTCACCAAGAGGATCAAAGGGCTCAAACAGATGCCATATGCTGCCTGGTTAAAGAAACTCCAGCTCTACTCAGTGGCATACCGCCTGCTCAGAGGCGATCTGTGGCTGACGTATGAAGCCATGTCTAACCCGGAGTTAATGGACATGCTGCACCTCAGAAAATCCAAATCCCATCGAGCTACGCGCTCGAGAGACTTGAACCTCAGCACTGAAATAAATAGGACATGCTGGAGGGACAGATTCATAACCCAGAGGCTCCCTTCACTCTGGAATAAAATCCCAGTCCAGGTTAGGCAGAGTCCCTCATTGACTCTCTTCAATAGGAATCTTGATGAGTGGATGGGAGAACATAGGTTTACCCCGGGTATCACTTCTATGTCACTGTTAGACAGAGGCACAGTATACTAACCTCGAAAAAGGGCATAGCAAAATTAATTTAAAATGGATGGCGAAAGCCAAACATACTCTGGCTAGGCTTATAAATGCCCTAGGGCAGATAGCCTAGTATGAACCTATGAACCTATGAACCTATGAAAACTATCATCCTCTATGTTGGAAAAATTAAAGGAAATTAGTTAAATTAATTTTTTTAATAATCTGGCCATGTTTGCGTGTCATGCCACAGAGCACTAAAATGCTTTATAGAAAAAAAAATTGGAGGAAAAAGAAATGAATTAGTATGTGACAGAAATGTATTACATGACTATAAGTGGAGATCCTACAATGGTGCATTGGTGCTGTTGCCAACATGGCTGGGCTCTGAAGCATGTAGTTTCCAGGTTGTGAGCACAGATACCTATGTAAATGAGGTGGAGGTACTGAATAGCAGAAAGGAGCAATCATATATACATATCCCCTTCATGTAGGCTTAGACCCATATTGCTGTTTACACAGGAGGTAGCTGACACCAGGGGTGTGTGTGTATACTGACTTCTAAGCTCATTGCAGATTAGATGCGCATGTTTGTGCGGCGCACCGCCTGGCTGAGCGTGTCTCCTACAGAGGGTGTGTCCGCTGACTTCTAAGCTTTGTTTACATTCCCTGCATGTCTTTGCATAGTACACCACTGAGCTCAGCATGTTTTAAAGAAATAAATGTATTTAATTAGTTTTGACCCTTGTTTAACCTTAGATAGGGCCATGAAATGCTGTTAATTATATTGTAGACAGGTGCAATACATCATAGTCACCCAATCACACACACTGCACCTACAGCAGGGCTTTATAAAGTATGCATACACCCTAAATTCTGATTTTTCCCCAGTACTCTGCACCATTGAAGTACAGACAGAATGCTAGGGGCTGCTGCAAGTCAGCTGCACCTTTATGAGCTAGAATCTGAAGTCAGTGCTGCTGCTGCTGACAATAGGCCTAGACAGAGAAGAAGAAGAGTGTTCGGGGCCAGGGTAACCTTCCAGGAGCTACATGAGCTGAAGATTGTAGAGTGATACAGGGTGGACAGAGACATACTACAAGAACTCACTGAGCTCTGCCGCCTTCAACTCAGACCCAGAGCCAACATAGAGGACCCCATCTCAGTGGAAACAAAAGTATGTGTAGCCCTTAGGATAGTAGCTACAGGTACTTTCCAAAGAGAAACTGGGGCATGATGAGGGTCTCTTAGGCATCAGCATCCAGGGTACTCCACTAGTACCTGGATGCCATGCTACCACATACAAGTGAGCATGTTTCTTTTCCCCTCACCTCTAAGGTGAGGGACAGCAATATGCAACACTTCGAGCATGTAGCAGACTACCCTGAAGTACTTGATGCCATAGATTGCACTCATGTAAACATCAAGTCACCACCCGGTGAGGAGGGTCGAATTTATGTCAGCCACAAGGGGTTCCACTCCGTCAACTGCCAGGTCATGTGCAATGCCCAGGGCATTATCACCCACTGAAAAATGCCATAATGAGGCATATGCACAAACCAGGAACATCACAGAGAGTGTGTTTGGGCTTCTGAAGTCATACTTCCAGTGCCTCGATATATCTGGTGGAGCTCTGCAGTACACTCCAGCCACATGTGCACATATGTTCACAGTATGTGCTATGCTGCACAATATGATCCTTTGAAAAGGCCTACATTATTCCCCTTCACAAAGGTGGAAACAATAATAACATCTCCAACTTTAGACCTATCGCTATCTTATCTCCTATCTCTAAACTACTTGAAAAATTTATCCACATACAATTATTACCCTACCCATCGACAGTCACCTACTAACCCCAACACAACACGGATTCAGACCTGCTCACAGCACTACTACCGAACTACTCTCCTTCCTCAATACCATGAATAAAGCCTGAGACTCTAGCTGTATTGTTTCCACCCTCCTCCTAGACCTTTCTAAGGCTTTCGATACCATCTCCCACTCCCTCCTTCTGACCAAACTCTCTAATCTACACCTTTCACCCACTTCTATCAACTGGTTTACCAGTTACCCTTCCAACAGGCAACAATCTGTCAAATGGAAGAAATCCACTTCCTCTTTCCTCAACACTGTCACTGGTGTACTCCAGGGTTCTATATTAGGTCCCTTACTGTTCCACATTTTCATTAATGGCTTCCACCACACTATCCCTAATGCTAAAATCATCCAATATGCAGACGATTCAACAATTATCTGTGCTGCTAACTCCATTCCCTCCCTTATAAAACTAACCCAAGATGCCTTCTCAATCACCGAACAATGGATGCTAGATAACCATCTAGCTCTCAATCCATCAAAAACCAAACTCATGATTTTCACACCATCCAAAAGCATAACTATCGACATAAATTCATTCTCCATAACCAGTCACAACAACACTTCCCTTGAAATTGTTTCCAGTGCTAAACTGTTAGGAGCTCTCATCGATAATCAGCTTAAATTTGGTACCCATATACAAACAAACATTAAAAAAACACACCAGAAACTTGGTATGTTCTATCTCAATATTCGCTTCCTCACCCCATCCACTAGATTCCTCTTCTCTACCACATACCTCATCACTTCTCTCCTTTATGGTGACCCACTCCTAACCAACCTACAATCTTCTATTAAAACAAAACTCTCCTCCTGCTATAACAAAATCACCAAATTCGCGACTGGGCACAGATCCTCCTCCCATCACTGTATTTCCCTCCACAAACTAAATTGGGTAGAGCTTCCCAACTACCTTATCTACACTCAGCTAACTCATGCTCATATGCTCATTTTCAAGCCCTCCCTCTGCCCCTCCCTTGCCTCAACCTTCACTATGCAACTACCTAGCAGACTCCTAAGGACCAGCACTCAGAACCTGATTGAACTCCACAAACCTGCCCATCCAGCAGGCAAACTCTTACTCTCTTTTTCCCCTAGCCCGTCTCTGGAACTCCCTCCCACCTCATATTCGCAGCACCTGCAGCCTCCCCACCTTTAAAACTCTCCTCCACTCACACTTAACATCTCTCTGGGAATGCTCATGTTCCCATCCTGCATAACATCCCCAGCTACTACCTTACCCCCTTAGTCTACAATCACATCCCCCGTATGGGAACATACATATTGTAAATAACTGCTTATGTTTAATTCTTTTGTATATACCTACTCACTATTGTCTTTGATTTAACATCTATTTTAGCAATTATAGAGACTAAAAATTGTAAACTCATATGAATTGTTACATATTGTTCTGCTTTGTCTTCTAATTGTATTAACATTTACTTTGGCTTATATGTATTCTTCTTGTACTTTAACAAACTGTTATTTTTATATATTTTATATATTGTATCTATGGAGCGTTTCTCCCCAGGACTCCATTGAAAATGGGCTCATTCGGCCCAATGGACCATCCTGGCAAACAAACTTAAAATAAATAATAAAATAAATAAATAGCTGCAGCAGGATCAGGAAAGGGAAGGGATACACAGCCCCCCACCAGTGCCTAGGTCACCACAGCCACAGTCACAGGAGGACTCAGAGGACGAACCCCTAACGATGTCCCTGTAGGCAGATGCACCCTGGCTTTGGCTAACAGACAATGCATAGCACAATCACTGACAACCTAGGGCCCTAGGGGCTGACACCTTACTCCTACTCACATACATATAATAAAATTGATGCCAGGCAACCCACACAACCTGTAGCTATCCATGTATTGGCTGCATTCTCTTTGCATCAGACAGAGTCAGCCCTGAACTACAGTTCTGTCAACTGCTGCATTCACAAGGTAAGTCCCTAACCTACACACTACTTGTAAGTATTAGTATAATATGCTATTGTATGTATGGATCTGCTGCATTTATGCAGGGAAATTTGTGGGCTATTTGGACACAAGTAACATCCACAGTGGACTACAGTTACCCAATCCACTAGTATGTGTTCCTTAATATTCACTAGGCCTCATGGCTGGAATATGCACTACATCAGTCAAGGGAGATATTAAACAGTGGGGTCACATGATAGTTGGACTACTGTGTATCCCAGCAGAACATGTGCTGTTGTTCCCCCACACCCAACATAGCAGTTTTCCCATATAACCGTTCTAACAGTAGGTCAGCAAAGGTATATCAGCAG
Organism: Protopterus annectens; assembly: GCF_019279795.1. Classification (NCBI taxonomy): domain Eukaryota; kingdom Metazoa; phylum Chordata; order Ceratodontiformes; family Protopteridae; genus Protopterus; species Protopterus annectens. The sequence continues at coordinate 1,274,690,945 of NC_056744.1, forward strand.
TCCAGGCAAACACAGGGCAGTAACATAGAAATCAATCACACATTGTGTGTCTCACTTAATGCATGAATAACAATGTACATATGTATGCTGTTGATTGTTTGATGAATGACTAATCTCTGGCTTGCATCTTGAGTGTCTTAGTCAACGAGGGAAGTTAGTATGGATGATGCCATTGATGGTTTAAATCTGGAAATATCCACATCTTTTGCATATGAGGTATTATTATGTTGGTGTTTTCACAGACTGTCAGTCTGTGTGTGGTGTAACATTATAAACCTCTGTCACATATTAATTACATCAGACAGCTGGAGAATGTCATGAACATTTTTAGTAAAGTGTAGTACAGCCAAAACAGGGACAGGGTCAGTGTCTGTAACACAAAAAATCCTGGACTGGAATGCAGGCAGGTGTGGCCTGAAGTAACTTTATAAGTACTGACAGTCTGACTGGACATGCACATACACTTAGTTAAACTGAGTGCAGTCCTGTTGCCCTCTGATTAAAATGACCTGTTATGTATACATATGTCTATACATGCATACATGCATATATGTATACATATCCATCTGTCACTGTCTCTGTTTCACATACATAGCATCTCTCTCTCTCTCTCTATATATATATATATATATATATATATATCAATCTCTCCCAATATATCTACATAACACATATACATATCATACATACATACAGCTGCATTTATATATACATCCCTGTTATATACAGGGTCCTACATACCCTACATACCCTAATATTGGTATGTAAAGCTGCTGTATCACACATCTATAATGTTGCTTAGGGGATCCAAAGTAAGGGCTCAACAGTACATAATGCACTTACCTACAGACCCCTGTGCCTGCTGGATGTCACCACATAGACAACGACATCTGAGCAGGTGGTGTAATGTATAATGTTGTCTATGCATGCATGGACAGGGCACATTGTTCCTGCCCACAGACTTGCCTATCCAAATGCAGACAGCCACATATGGCCATACTGGTAACTGTAGACACATAGCTCGGATAATAACAGTTATCTCACTGCTAGGATACTACATGCAGATAACAGTATAAAGCAATATCACTCTGCAGGCCACAGATGCTGTTCAACACAAGCCTAGTTTCTGTAATCCACAAGTACTTTGCCTGCAATCATATATAAAACAGACATCATTCATGGTGGGTGTGATAAGTACTATAATCAATAGTGTGTAAGACTAGATAGATAGGGGTTCTAATCTTACTGCATCCCACTGGGGTGTATGTCCATATGGCATAAATATGATCACCTCAGTAACCGACAAAGTAGGGTTTTGCAGAATTTTAGTTCTAGCATGTTGTATGGCCCTCAAAATGCCTGACCACAACTTGGCCTGCTGAATGTCATCAAGTATATGTCCTACTCTGACAGTACTTTCAGACATGAGGTGTGTGGCGTGCATCACATACTGTGATCTGTATTGTGTACCATTACATGGGTAAGTGTTCTAATCTACATACAGCCATCTTGCACTATGTGTGTGCCACGCTGTGTCCTGTAGCAGTAATTGGAAGTGGTGGTATCCTCAAGTAGCCATGTTTGTGTGTGTGGCTGTTAAAGCAATTTACATCAGCTTATGGAACCATAGGACATTTGAACTTCATTAGAATAATAGCCACACAGCCATCACAATTGTAGGCAACTGTATACCCTTATTTACATGATCAGCACAGATTGCCCCAGTCCAAGAGGGGCATAGCCAGAAGCCCTGTGGTGAAATGATGGCTGCCCAACCAGTCAGACAGATGGCATGTGCTGAGGTGCACTCAGGTGCTCTGCTTGCCATTAGCCAGGGCTCTGTTGCAAAGGTGGGTTAAAGCCTGCTGGACAAATCTCTCCCACCAGCATGTATTATTAACTTCAGATACTAGGTTAATGTCCTTACCGTGATTAATTCATGTACTATGCCACTTACAGATATGCAGTATTTACAATCAAGCACAGTCACACATTGGCCCGTATGATTGCCTCTGAGTAGACTATATGCCACAGGCTAGAATGATACTCAGTTCAGATGATCCCCATTGAACACATGCTGAAGAAGTGAAGTTCCCTTGTGAGGGACCAAACTGCAAGTGCCAGTACTCCTTGGAAAGGCCTGTTACCAAATGGCCATTGCATTCAGATATTAGCATGCTGAGGGAAGAGTACATGGAGGTTATGAGTATGTCAGTTATGGGTGATTGTGTCCTCTGCTTTGAAACAGGATTCCTGTCATACCACTAGGGAGACATGGTGATCTTAGGTACATTAGGTGTAAACCTGTGTGGCTAGATCTGTGTGCCCAGTTCTTTCACCCCTCAGTTTGTACATCACATATTGTGACTGATGTCCTACTTACCAGGTACATAAGTGTCACTGATGGAAATGATACTACATATATATTTGCATGGAGTTTATAGCCATTACTATATCAACAGGCATTTGTTCATCACTACCCTCTTGTAGGATATTGACATAACTCACAGACTCCATGAGTGCTCACAGTTTGCAGGCATCAGCCAACATTGTTAGCCACAGACAGTCAGTATTCACTTGTATCATTGTTAAATGGAGTCCAAGCAGTAGAGGACTCAGGAATGAGCCTGTTGAACACTGCTTCTTACAGATCAGCTATCGGAGGTGGATGTCTATATGTTATGTGTGCCATCAGTGGGCCACTCTGGATGCCTAAGTTAGTGCTTTGTACATGTTTCCTGAGTGGGGGATATAGTCAGATGGCTTGGCTCAGTCCAGGGGGTTGTATGCTCTAATGTACCCTCACCCAGGTCCTTCATGACTGCCTTGCGAATGTCCACCACATTTCACATTCATGATCCCCCTGTCAGACATCCAAACTGTGTACAGTCACCTGTGTGTAGATCACATATATGTTTGCTGATCAGCTCCATGATGATTGCCTCTATGGCCCTACAGATATGGATACTCAGGCAAAGAGGTCTATAGTTCTGGTGGTCAGTGCATGCACCACCTCTGTGCAAGGGTATAACAGTTGCCATTGTCCAGTCAGCTGGTATTCAGCTAGTGGTTTCAGTATGATAGCAAGATGTTCCTAATGGTGTTAGTAATCCATGACACATCCCATGTAGGATGCATTCTAGGATGTTAGCATGTCCAATAAATGCTGTGTATCCTCCATAGAGAGGCCATTTATGACCTGCTCTCTAGATATGGAATTTATGAGACAGGTTGTAGGAATGTCATGTGTCATGTGGTGGGAAACAGGGGAGTAAAGTTGACGCAGAACATGTGGGACTACAGGTTAGCTATGGCTACAGACCCATTCTATGTTTCATCATTACATATGAGTTCACTAACAATCTGGGCCTGTGCTTTTAGATTACACATGTAACTACATTGTGCTTTGTGGTTCTGCTTTAAGTGAGTAGCTAATTTTTTCACTTACTGTGTCTACACAACATCACAACACTATGTGTCTGTTGTAGCTGAAGAGGTTGTGTCACCATTCTGGGGGGACACCCTCACCCCAACTGTCAGACAACAATGTCCACCTCCTATTGTACAGCCTGATAATGGCAGTTGTCCACCAGGCAGGTCTGCTGTACCATGAGTAGCCTGTGTTCCCTCTGTCAGGTACAGTCAAATTCCTGCAGTTGTAATGCTGATGCCATAATGCATGGGTGTCCAGCTCTGCATACATGCCATCCCATCAGAGGGGGAGGTGCAGTCAAGCTATGTAAACCATTCCACACGAAGTAATACATGGCTTTGTTGAAATATATGTCTGTATTGTCTGGAAGGACGGGATTCGTGCAGGTAGTTTTAATGACACTGATCTGTGGTCAGATCCCACTAGGGAGGACCTCACATGGGGGGGGGGCTGCAGTGGTCACCCATATTGGTAAACACATGCTGCAATACATTGAATCTGACACTGCTCCAGGACATTGTAGTTAAGAATGTAGACTAACCTTTGGTCAAGTGAGCTGCAGCACTATTAAGTAACACAGCTGGTGTTCACTTAATGCCACCCCACAACATGGTGTAATGATATATCTTGATAGACATATGTACATACAAATATGCACAATGGCTGTCTGGATACATGGAGCTGCTCCTATAGCTGGCTATTGCTTGATTATGTGCCCTTCCAGTACTGAATGGTACCTGCATTGCCTCCGGGAAATCACAGTGTTCACAAAATCTGGATGTGTATCTGTCCTTAATGAGTATGTATACACCACCTGCATTATCTTGAACACTGTCATTTTGAGGTGTGAAGATGTGGATGGACATTTAGTCTGGTATAGCTGTGGTGCTGTCCACAGCCTTGAACCAGACTGCACACATCTACATAATCCAGGGTGGGGACACATTACACAGAGTGGGGTTCACTGTTGCTATACCCACCGTGTAGCAGCATAACTATGATGTATAAAAATGGTGTTCTCATTGCCAACTTTTCTTTGAACAGTGCATCTACGATGCATTGTGGGGGTGTCAGTAGCCATGGCCATCACGCCACATCTCAGGTGTGAGAAATGAATAGCATCACTGGTGAAGCATTGATGTCTGTTGAGCAAGGCTTCCCAGGCAGACATGACACCACACATTATGGCAATTATTGACTTCCCTCAATGTATGTGTGCATGGAGCCATCCATCATCCCAGGTGAATGTCAACTGTAGCCAAAAGGTATGCATTTACCCCTGACAGACACAGAGTGGCTAAGCACAAGTTATGTGTCTGCATACAGGCCAGTGATGTATGTCTCTAGTCATAGACACCTGCAGTAACTATGATATCAACATTATGTTCAATTTGTAGAAAGGCTTATTGTTTCAACCCACAGACAGCTGTCTGTGACTTTTCCCATATGTAGCCACTTGACACAGACATCAATGTGGCTCACAGTGTAATCACCTCTGACCGACAGGTGTGATTTTGTGTTTTGCCTCGGGTGTTTGACCAGTGAGACAGTGGTGCATACAGTATTATGTGTACTGTGCACTCCAGAGGCAGGATTTTCTGAGGTGTTTCTTGTTTGCCAATGTGTCTGGTAAGGAGCTGCACATATGCAGGTGTGTGTGTTGTGGGTGTAGATGGTGCAGGTTGTGAGCTGTGCATGTTGGCGTAATGATCATTGCCGTATGTAATGACTGCTGTTGGAAACACCATGGCAGCAAGGTTTGAAATGCAGTCACATCTGTCACACCTTGTGTTTGTGGGTTATAGAAGTAGAGGGATGGGGACACTCCCAAACCTCAGCAGCAGGTCCTGCAAAAGTAGGGTCATACTCCCAGACCCTTGAGGTTGACAGCCTGATATACAGTGTTTGCAGGCACACCTTGCAGTGAAGATGTGGATGCCCGTGCATGCATAGCGGACTTGTTCAACTTTGCTGACATTACATTGCCCTGGCAAGCGTATGATGCCTGTCAAACAACTAGATAGCACACTGGTTGTTGTGTGGTATGACATGCCGAGGACATGTGGCAAGTGGACACACATTGGCCAAAGGTGGCCAGTCTGCTGCAGTAGGCCTCACAACCATGGCATGCAGATATGCACCAGTAATCTGTTGAAGGGCAGGCTGCATGAAGTGCTGTGAAAGTGTCACCTACGATGGCTCACCACAAGTGTGCTGATTCTTACAGCAAGACTGGGACATCTATGTCAATGGACATTGTACATTATATTATGATGCTACAGCAGTGCTACTAATCCCCTTCTTGTCAGCTCCCTAGTGACATACCACCAACCTAGGAATAGACGGCATAACACATGCAAAAGCCAGCTGACTGCCCAGGTTGCTAATCAAGGCATTTACTTGGAAAAGGGTATGTGAAACTTAAAGAGCCTTTCGTGATGTGGGACAGCTATGTGGATGCAGAAACATGCTGTGTCATGCTTGTTATCATGGGGTTCATAGTACTGTTTTGCATGTCATGACAGAAAACATATCTCAGCTTGGTATCCTATGTGAGAGTGGTGTCGGTGAGACTAGCATTAGTAGTTGGCAGGTCAAGGCCTTTGACACCATCCCCCACTCTGGAATCATAGATAAACTTACTAAGCTGGGCATTAATCCCTATGTCACCATGGGTTGCCAACTGGTTTACTGACAGAACCCACACTGTAAAAGTAGCTGACTCTAAATTCAGTTCCAGACAAGTGACAAGCGGAGTACCTCAGGGTTTAGTCCTGGGACCTCTCCTGTTTGGCATCTACTTCTCTGAAGTACAGGCCAACATTAAGGGACTCTGGCTAACAAAGTTCACAGATGACTGCAAACTGGGAGCCATTATTGAATCCCCAAATGATGTGGATACCCTACAAAAGGGCCTTACAGAAACAGATGCTTGGTGCCAGAGCCATGGGCTCAAGCTCAATACCAAGAAATGTATAGTTATCCCCTTTGGGAAAAAACATGTACCCATGAATTACCGCATAGGTGGCAGTACACTAAACACCGAGAGTGTGAAAAGAGACTTAAGGACACAGGTGGACAGTGATCTCACCTTCAATAACCACATTGCCACAACAGTCAGGAAATCCTTCTATGAGGCACACCTCATCACTAAGGGCTTTTCATCCAGAAAAAAGGAGGTCATTGTCCCACTGTACTCATCCCTCATTAGACCCATTATAGAATACAATGCCCCATTTGATATGTACCTCACAAGACATCTGCAACAACTGGAAAGGCCACAGAAATACCTCACTAAAATAATCACAGGCCTAAAGCAGATGTCCTATGCTTTCTGCCTTAAAAAACTCCAGCTATACTCTGTCGCATATCGTCTACTCCGAGGCGATCTCTGCTTAACATACAAGGCCATGTCAAACCCAGAGCTGTTGGACATGCTACACTTAAAGAAATCCCAATTCCTCAGAGCCACACCCTCCAGGGATCTAAACCTTGTCATCACAATAAACAAAACATGCTGGAGAGATAGGTTCCTGACCCAGAGACTCCCCAGACGCTGGAATAGACTGCCCATACATGCCAAGCAGAGCACCTCTTTGGCCCTCTTCAAAAGGAACCTTGATGATTGGATAGGAGAAAGGAAATTCACCCCGAGGATCACGTCAGTCGGCCTGTTAGACAGGGGACCAGGGAAGTAAATAGTGTGGGAAGAAATAGCCATGGAATTGTTATGGCTTGGTTTGTATAGGCCCTAGGGCAGATAGCCTAGTACCAACCTATGAACCTGTGTGTGTGTGTGTGTGTGTGTGTGTGTGTGTGTGTGTGTGTGTGTGTGTGTGTGTGTGTGTGTGTGTGTGTGTGTGTGTGCGTGCATATTGATCCCCAATGTGCCCCCCACTTCCCACTTTACTAATACATGATATCCTTATGCCTAACCCTGCCCATAAACCTGTACCTATACCACTACACTACACAAGACATCTTGGACATGCAACTCACAAACACACACACACACACACACACACACACACACATAAACAACACTACATTCAATCCTTAACTATGCACCTAAACCTCAAGCAAACACACACACACACACACACACACACACACACACACACACACACACACACACACACACACACACACACACACACACACACACACACACACACACACACACTCACACACACACACTCTCTGTATCCCACCCCTTAACTCACACTCACCTATACAAATCCATTATCCTACTATGGACACTCACACAACTCAACCAAACATCATTCAAACATTCATACCCACATTCTTTTCCTTCAACAAAATAAACATCCAAAGGATGATACCCCATATGATATCCCTCTCCCCCCTTCTATACATATGTTCGGTAATCTTAAGTAGGCTTTGTGCGCATCATGACCCGTGGAGAGGGATCTATAACTGGCTATGACTTGAAAGGGGCTTTTACCCACCGTAACCTGAACTTGGAGTAGCTCCATGGGGTTGTCCAGTCTAACTAGACGGGAGGTGAATTTCTCTCTAATATAGATAGAAACACCAACTCCTTTGGTTCTCACATGTTCATTTTGTGGTCTGAAGGAAGGCATTGTAGCCTTGCAAGGCTGGAGTACTCTCTGAGGCCTTGAACAAGGTTTCTATGGCTGCACAGACCTCCACATCTTCCAGTGATCAAAAATGTGAAACAAAACACCTCACCTAAGTTCTGCTAGACCCCAAGGAACAAATATGAAGAAAAAACGTTGCAGAACACTGCTGAATGTCCAAAGGTTTTAATAAAATCCAATGTCAAGTAGAAAAAACTGTACAAATCCAACTTCAGTAAGCAGTAAAAACAATTACAGATGAGCGCTTTCGGGTGTAACCCTTCTTCAGATAACCATCAAACAAAGTAGTAACAATTTAAAACAAAGCATGGCCAATCAAATTCAATAAAACACCCGCCTATTTTTCAGGGCGGGTTTCATTGGAATCATCTCATTGAGACCTGGAGGTCTATGGGCCAATAGTTCAACAATCCACTTGGCCTCATTGAGCTCTGTTATATTCTTAATATCACCCCCTCTACTGTTCAACCTGATATTAACAATGGCTTTAAATCTGAAGCTGTGCTGTGCATGTTTCTCTATATGCCTATAGAGGGCATTATGAGTATCAGCATTCCTAATAGCTGATAGATGTTGTAAAATCCTAACCTTAAACATGCAATTCGTTTTTCCAACATAAAAACTTTCACACTGATCACACTCTGCCATATATACTAAATCTGTAGTCCTACATGTAGCCCTGGCTTTAAACTCAAAAACCCTCCCAGTAACTGGATGAACAAAGCTAGTGTTTCTATTAATATAAGCACAAGCTTTACACGAACCACATGGAACAGTACCTGGGTTGGCCTTGAAATGTTTAATATCAGTTAACTTTTCATGAGACAAAATGTCTTTAAGATTTTTATTTCTTCTAAAGCCAAAACAGGGATATTCCCCTACTATGGAATGAATTCTATCATCAGTGGTTAGAATATTCCAATTCTTTCGGACTACATCACAGACCTCTCTTATGTTATTACTGTAAGTGAACATAATTTGAGGTTTCCTTTTATATATGCCCCTATTTGACTTAGATGAACTGTCTTGCATATCAGAGAACAGCCATGGCGTCGACCTATCACTTCTATGTATCTTGCTGTTCTGGATAACTCTTTTGGTCATGGATTTGTTGTAACCTCTTTCATTAAACAAACCAATCAATTTATCAGCCTCAACATTGAACAGTGTTTCATCTGTACAAATTCTAGAAACCCTACTAACCTGTCCTTTTATGATATTAGGAAAGGTATGCCTAGGGTGCATACTATCGAAGCTTAGTAGGGTGTTCCTCCAACAATCCTTCCTAATCAGGTGTGTGGAAAAACCTTCATTCCTTTGAACTAAATGCACATCTACGGCCATTTACATTCCTTTGAACTAAATGGCGATTTACGGCCAATAGTTCATGGACTGACATTGACTTTCTAGATGTGCCTAGTGTGGGGATGTCACATAGTGGTGGCCATCACATGTTGGTAGCAGTGGCAGGCATCACAAAGAGGATGTTTAGCAATTGGCTAAATGAGATGTGGTGTGAACTGAAGCTGTAAAGAAAATGATCCTGATCGGTTTGTTTGGTTATGAGAATGGTTAGCAATTAGTTGAATGAGATATGGTGAGGCTTGAAGCTATAAAGAAAATAATATAGGGGTGGCCAAGAATGGGGGTAGGATAAAAAAATGAAACATGCCAAGAAACTAAGACCACACAGATTTGGGCTATCCCACCCTTCTGCTATAATTACTGCAGTAAACTATCTGTGGTGCTTGAAGGTCAATATAGGAAGAAGACTGGACCCAAAATGTTGTAGTCTATAAAGTAGTTTAGCTAGTAAGCAGGACCACCATCCATTTCAAGTTAAATGTATTTGTGTGTTCTGATGTTTTGCTTTTATCCAAAAGTTAATTTATACCAAATAATTTCTTAGCCAGTATGGTTTTTGCTATACTCCTATAAATTGCCTTTTAATATTTAGAGAGGAGTTGCCTGTTTAGCAGCATGTAGGGGGGTGAGTCAGTAGAAATTTGTAGATGTTTTGAACTTGCTGTTAGGTGAAGTAATGGGGGGAGGGTCTTGACCAGTACTAAACCCAACACTTTACAGTCAGTTAAATACAATAAAATAGACTTCACTTACTCTTAAGCTACTGGCAGAAAAAAATATTTTGACTTTTAATGTCTTTTCTGGTCGGGGGGGGGTGTGATGCCCCTTCTGGGGCAGGTTTCCTGGCTTTTCAGGGATTACAGCTGTTATTCTACCTTTATAACTGCCAATGTAAAATATGGTAGATTAGTAATATTTTAGTATACTATCCTGCAGAAATGGCAAGAAGTACATTTTGTCTGAAAGCTCTTGTATATGCCATCAGTTTTAACAGCAGCCTAAAATAAGAATCTTTACCCAGAAGATGGTAGAAACCAAACCTGCTATCTGTGATAAGCTCAGAATCCCTAGATATGTTACTGCAGTAGGAGATTAGAGTACTATAGAATAAATGGTTCAGCAAAATGTTAGGTTAGTTTTACTGTTGTACCACTACAGACACTAGCCCACCACAATGCCAAAGGTCGAAAGATGAAATTCTGGTAGGAGAAATGCAGCCTACTCTGAATTCACACCACACTAGTGGACCATTGTACAGGCAAAGGGGAGTTTCTCCCCTTATACCAAGTAATAGACTGTCATAATGGCGAGAAATGGTTAAGCTTTTCAAGCACTTACCTTAAATGTCTTCATAGCTAGTCAGAAACTCCCCCATACTTACTCTTATCTAGTAAAATGCTTTATATCCCTCAGTAGTCATGTGAATCAAATGTATCTGGTTGGCTTAATGGTTAATGTGTTTGCCTTACAGGCACAAGGTGCAGGGTTTGAATCTTACATGTGGTAATTGCCTAGGCGTAAAATGGCCCACAAGGACTGTAAGCCTAGTACTGAGCTCTAATGGACAAATCATTGTCCCTCTTCTTTAATGTTGAAGTACAGTGGCATTTGTGTGTCCCTCCAATACAGGAATCCAGCATTCATTTAACCACATTGATACAAGTTCAAGGACTGCTGTGCTGTGATACTGTCATGCTATGTAGAGACAAACTACAAATCAAAAACATACACATCCTGTGTATAGTGCATTGTATACTGTGTGGGTAAATACATAACAGAAATATTGAGGGAACAGAATTTCCCTCATCGTTGTAAGTCTGGACTAGAACCACACAACTAGAAAAAACAAGATTAGGGGATATATATTACCACAGAAACAAGACAAACAAAAACAGACTGGACTTCACTGCTGGTTTGGGACACTAGAGCAGGACAACACAGTACAGGGCTGCAACTCACTCTGTTATGTTTATATTACATTATATTATATTATATTATATTATATTATATTATATTATATGTATATGCCCGGACTTAGTCTCCAGGTTAGCCAAGTACCTCCTTGTCAAGATAAACAATGTTCGCTGCTAGCTTGGGAAGGTATAGACGAACAAGAGAGAAGAGGGATAAAACACCATGTGGGTCAACTAAAGTTACCACAGCTTAACAGAGAACAACATAATCTAGAAGAGCATAGGAGTGACAGAAACAGTGCATGATGGGGGGATTAATGGTTGCCATTTCCTTATATGCTGCTCCTACTCACATAATATCCTACTGACAAAAATTAAAGGCAGGCAATCATCCAACACAGTATTTTAGTTCTAGGGAAAAGCAGCAATGCGTAAGACAAAAGAATTACAGTAACAGTTATAATACAAGTAAGTTGTACTATTTTTGCAATTGAAACACTACTACAGTATACATTAAATCCCAACATAAGGCAGACACCTGAAAAGCAATGACAAATAAGTCCTTTTGCACAGCTCCTGTGCTTCTTGAAGCTTACTTTTGATATAACACTATGATGCTACCAAAATGCAGTACAGTCTTAATATATTAAACACCACAAGTGGTAGTTAAATCACAAGCATTGTGCTCCTACAACTTGTGAATGCATACAAGCACAGCTGATTCATCCCAACTATTTGCATTAATGGACTATAGTCTATGACACACACATAAATGTGCTTCTTATAACTCTGAAATATACAGTTAATGTAGTTAATACCTGTGTGCTACCTGGGCTGTGTGGTGATTGTATGCTAATGGGGGATGATGGACAAAATATTTGATTTTCTTAGTAAAGCATTTAATTCTGGGGCTGTCCACTAGCAATCTTTTGACTGGATTCAGATACCTCACAGGCTATCCAACTGCTGTAACTGCTCCACAGAATCAATATGCTGTGCCCTTAAGTCAGTGCAGGAAGAGTGAACCCTGTTTGATCAGTGTATTAATAGCCCTTCTGAGGTAAGTAGGACCACTATAAAGTTGAAGAAAAACATATTTGTGTGTTATAATATTTTACTTTTACCCAGAAGTTATTTTGCACCAAAGTATTTCTTAGCTTTTACGGCCTTTGCTATATCCCTTTAAAATAACGTTTAATACTTAGAGAGGAATGCCCGAACCACAGCAGCAGTACCCTCGTTAGTTGCTGGTTAGGGGGTAGTTGGGTGTGACTTTGTAGATGACTTGACCTTGTTGTTAGGTGATGTGACTAATGGATAAATGATCATGATCATGAGAAAACTCAGCAATTCAAAGGCAGGTAAACTGCTATAAAATGCCTTTTCCTTGATCTAAGCAGCTGCTGGCAGAAAAAAAAATCTTTCAAGCCTCCTAATGTCCTGTCTGTGTGTTGCCCTTTTTAGGGTAACTTTCCTATCTTTCTACGGACTGGAGTTATTATTTCTACATTAGTGACTGTGTGCTTCCTGTGCCAGGGTTGTGTAGTGGTTGTCTCCCTAAACTTTAAGTTAGTAATGCTAATTATGATCTAGTTCTTTGACCTCTTTTGTGTGACCTTGTCACAGACAAGCCTGATCTTTTGGCATATGCCTCTAGGGATGACACAGAACATTTTTTTACTGATACACTTTTATGTCACAGTATATCATATCATACATTTTTCTTATCTACTGTTTTTTTTATTTTGCAGGTTATTGTCCAGCGGTCTCTTGCAGCCAAGAACCTTTCCCATGCTAAAGGAGGGTCGGTACTTGCAGGATATCTGAAGATCATGCCCATGTTTTTTATTGTAATGCCAGGCATGATTAGTCGAGCACTCTTTCCAGGTATATAACAAACAATGTACTATGTGTCAAATAGAGTGATATTTAATATGCAGTATTATGGCTGGATTGCCAATCATAGCCACTTTATTGTTTTTACTATGGTTCATCTGAAGAGTAAAGAATGATAGATGAATCACTGATAAAGTAGTTCTCAGTTAATGACATACTTTGATTAATAGAGACCTGATCATTATGCTATAGAGCATGTTTGTTTAATTAAAGAATTACTGTTTGTCCTCTATATATTTATGTATTGACATTTGTTTACCAGTAAGTCCAAGTGGGCCCAGATTACCCAGTTTCATCAAAGGCCTGGGGAGAAAAGGTCCAGCTACATCAATTTTAAAGTCAAATATACAGGTATATAATATTTTGCAATGTACATTATAAGGTTTGAATAAGATATTACTGCAAATACAAAGTATGAGTAAAACATTATTACAGATACAAAATTATGGGCAAGCTGGTAAGATAAAGAAAATATATAGACATACGGACAAGTATTTTAATAGACAAGCCAGGAGGATAGTAGTTGAAATATGACTGAGTTATAGAGGGGAAGGTAGTGTGAGAAGAGAAACAAGAAAACATAGTGTGGAAGTAAAGTGAAAGAGAGATGGTTATCTAAATGGGAAGTAGAAATGTAAAGAAGAGAGAGGTATAGCTTAAGTAGATGTAATGAGGTGATACATTACTAAAGAAATTTTAGGGAGGTTACGGTGGTAATGCTTAGAAAGGGGAAGGTGCTGATACATTTAACCAGATTTAAAACAGGAGCAGGTCCATGGTTACTTAGGAACTCTTTTAATGCATGTTTGAAGGCCAGCAAGTTAGGGTTTCATCTGATATTAATAAGGAGGTTGTTGCACACTTTGGCAACAGAATAAAAGATTTTTCCAGCAGACTTATTAGGTTTATTGAATGAGATGAGCTGTTTGTCTCTTGAACTTAAGGATTTTGTGGGGATATAACTATGTAGTACAGAAATAAGGGCAGGGCAGGCCATGTGTGCATATGTTAAGGGCAGTTAAGCATTGTAGATAGGTAAGGTGTTGTGGATGTACAATGATAGGAATGGAATGTGGCACTTCTAGTGACTTTAGCTATTTTCTTTTGAGTGAGATGCAGAGATTGGTGAGAATTGCACCAATTGGAATGTACCTGGCTAGACATCTCCAGCAGCTGGAGAGACCACAGAGGTACCTAACCAAGAGGATTACTGGCCTCAAACAGTTGCCCTATGCAGCACGATTGAAAAAGCTAAGTCTGTTCTCTGTTGCATACCGCTTTCTCAGAGGCGATCTCTGTCTAACGTACAGAGCCATGTCCAACCCAGAATTGTTGAACATGCTCCATCTTAGCAAAACCAAATCTACTCGAGCTACACGCTCTAGGGATATAAACCTCAACACAGCAATGAATAGAACATGCTGGAGGGATAGATTCCCTTCGCAGAGACTTCCCTTACTATGGAACAGGGTCCCGATCTACATAAGACAGAGCCCCTCACTATCACTCTTCAAGAGGAATCTTGATGAGTGGATGGGTAACAGAAAGTTCACTCCGGGGATCACAACAACAGCACTACTAGATAGGGGCCAAGGGTACTAGCTGCTAGTACAAGGGTCTAGGGAACTACTAAAGGGGCGGTGAATACCACATAATGTGGCTGGGCTAATATATGCCTTCGGGCAGATAGCCCAGTACCAACCTATGAACCTATAATAGAAGCTCTATATTGGAGTGAATGTATTGGGTAGGTGTTTGCAAGAGTGACTCTAGGTAGATATGTTTAGATAAAAGTTATGCATACTCTTAGATTTATAAGTACAATAATAACACTTCTGATTCTGGTTTGTGAATTTGACACTCACTCTGTGGTTAGACTCTCTCTCTCTCTTTCTGTCAAAAGAGTCCTCCAAAGAGAATCTCCCAGCCCTTAAAGTAGGGACGGTAGTGCTTTTAATGTGCTACTTTAATATCCATGAGTGAACTATTTCCCCCTTTTTTAGTTTGTGTTATACATTAATTATCAATGTTCATAATTGCATACAACAGTAATGAAGTCTTTATCTAACTTGTAAGGTCGTACCATTTCTGGGTATGTAATACAAAAGTTAGCAATGGGGAGGGTGTAAATTTCTCATCCAACCACATGTATAAGTACCTTTTTTGGGGGGGTTTCAGATAAAGGAAATGGGCACAAGTCAGACAGAGAAATGCTTCTGACAAACATACAAAAAGTGGCTTCTGGTCCTCTAAGCGTATATAAGGCAAAAAGGGCATACTTTCACCTTTTCATTGCATATTAAGTCTCAGACACGTTGTCTTGGGAAAGAAGAACGAGGTGTTCTAAGTGAGGAAGCATTCAAGAACATCTTCTGCAACTGGAAGGCATGGAGTGTATATTTTCTTCTTCAAAAAAGCACACCTAGCATTAAGGGTGGGAAGAAGTGAACAGAAAGGCTGCTGACATTTCTGCTGGGACTTTACAATGCAGTAGACATGAGAAGACCACAGTACATGTTGAAAAGGAATATATTTATTTCTAGATTTAGTATAATTGCAAGACTTGCAATGCGCAAATCAGAGGCATGTGAAAGAAGAAGTCTGCATAGTATTTAACAGTTTTATGCACCAGGCCTGCACAAATCTGAAAGCAGTGAGAGCTATATTCATCTTAGGAAAACAGCTAAGAACTTTGTGGGTACAATTCTGGAGACTGGAAAGTTAATTAATTTTTCATACTAAAGACAGTAACATTTGAAGTTACTTTTTATTTTAAGTCATGCAAGCACTAACATCCCAGTATATTTTTTGTTAGTGAGTACTGAAGTGAATATTTTTACATGATGCTTCAGATCTGTGTCCCTACATACTTAGCAGAATTTTCCTATAAAAACTGAAACAAGAGTATTATCAGTATATTCAGGGGGTGAAAGCAATAGAGCAGAAATGCTTCTTTTACGGTTTACTGTCACATATTCAATTGTCATTTATTCGACTGAATATGTGCGAAGATCATTTTCTCGAACAAGAGTTCGATCACCACAATGTCGAAGCTGACATGAGCGAACAGCCACTATTGTCAGCTTCAACATTGCAGTGCAGATCGCACTATAGTGGGGATTGTGAAATGTACCCTTACTCTCACTGTAGTGCAATCTCGCAGTTTGTATATATAAGTAGGGGGGTATGGGGGTGCAGGGGGGCTTGCCCCCCTGCAAGCGTTATTATTAGTTGTGGGCAGATGTGATAATTTCAGCAAAGTCGATATTTGACATTGCTGAAATGCTCCGTTCGATATTTTCGTTGCTCGTGTTTTGATTTCCGACAATATTTGTCAGTAATCATTGCGTTCGTCTACATGACATTTGCAAATATGATAGTAAACCTTCTTTTACACTATATATTTAGAAAAACTCCTTTATAAAAACTAAAGCAAACAATGGCATAATCTTACTGTAAAAGTCACAGGACAGTGATAGTTTTATTTTACCATTTTACATACTTATCAAAAACCCTTTGTAAAAATGAGGCAAGAAATAAGAACAATATACACTGAAGGTAGAAATAGCAGGAAAATCGTCCTGTTTTGCTATTTTATATACTTGGCAAAACGTCTTTACAAAAACTGATGCAACAGACAATATAGTCTATAGATGAAAATGAAAGTAACTGGTTGAACTGCAGAGACTTGCAATGCAGACTAATATATATTAAGTTTGAGATTACCATTTCTCGGAGCATTCCCTTTTTTTCTGAGGTATGGCAATCTTTGAGTTGAGTAACGTGGGGGACTAGCCCCTGTTCAAAAACAAATCGAAAGGAGGAAAAACATTT
The DNA here is from genome assembly GCF_019279795.1 of Protopterus annectens. Lineage (NCBI taxonomy): Eukaryota > Metazoa > Chordata > Ceratodontiformes > Protopteridae > Protopterus > Protopterus annectens. The sequence goes on from NC_056744.1 coordinate 1,274,708,008, forward strand.
TTGACCTTTTCTTCTCTCCTGCACTTTCACTCTTTACTTTTTTGGCATTTTGGGGTTCAGTATAGCAAGTCTCAACATTTTAATATTGAGACAAAAATAACAGCATAGCAATAGTTTTGTTTTACTACTTTGCATACTTAAAAAAGCTAGCTTATAAAAACTGGAGCAACGCACACTAGCATACTCTGATAAAAAAATAAATAAATAAATAATAGCAGAACAGTCATTCTAGCTCACTACTTACCTACCCCCCCCAAAAAATTATAAGGCAAAATATAACAAAGTGGACTTATTTAAGTGAAGAACTTCTTAAAAAAATAGAAAGGAATGAAAATGAATATTTTAAGAAAGAACAAGAGTTATATGCAATGAATTTGTATAAATAAAGATATTTCCTACAATGTAAAAAAGAAGAGCTTAATCCTTATTTAAATAAAACAGTTAAGGAAGATAATATAATGAGAGAATTAATAGACAAAAAAGGGATAGGAAAGACAAAAGAGATATAATGTGTATTGTTGCAGAATATATAAAAGATTTATTTAAAGATATTATTAAAGAACAAGGGATATCGTGGAAAGTAAAAACTTTCTCTGCGCAAGAAAATATGGATGTGTAAAAAGTATAAGATTAAAAGAAGCAGGTATAGCATTAAGGCAAGTAAATATACATACAGCAGTGGGTCTGGATGGCTTAGAATATCAAATGTATAAGAACATGACAGTAAGCCAAAAGATGGATGAATGAAGGATTTAAATATAAATTATTGTGTAGTGGAATTTTTTAATTTGTATGGGGAAAAAGATGAGAGAGAAAAGATATAAGAAATAGGAAGCCTATTGTTTTGAATAATACTGATTATAAAATCTTTATGAAAATACTACAGAAATAATTGAATAAAAACTTAAGATTATTCTATTAGATTCATTATGTAGTGTTAATGGAAAAGAATTATTAATGATTTTTAGAAAAACTGTAGATGAAATAGCAAATAGACAAGAAAATACTTTAATTATGGTAGGAGATCTATGCAAAGCTTTTGACACTATCCTGCGTAATATGCTATGGGCTATATTCAAAGGTCCTAATTTAAGTGCACAAATAAGAAATGTGTTTGTTACAGCATACACACTGATCAAAAATTAAAGTTTTGATTAATGGATGGCTGAGTGAAGAAATAAGGACTAAAAGAGGTTTAAGCCAAGGATGTCCTTTAAGTAATATCATATTTTCACTAGTTATTAATGCAATGACTAGTTATGTTAATTCAGTAGATGGCTATGTTAGATACATACCAAAGGAAGCCATTGATATACCTGTAATGCTATCATATGCAGATGACATCATTCTAATTAGGAAGCATTTGAATGGGATGGAAAATTTTCTAAGCAAGTTGAATTTGTGTTTAGATAAAATTGGTATGTGTTTGAACACAGAAACAAATAAAGGTTTAAGGCATGAAGGTAGGATTAAAGGCAGTGAGTTCAGTTCTCAAGAAATAAAGTTATTAAGTATTACATTTGGAAAACAAGATGTTGTGTTACTACCATGGGAAATGTTATGAAAGAATTTAAAAATATATGTTCTTTTTTGGAGGTCTTTTAAACTGTCTTTCAAGAAAAAAAGTTTATTTGCTTAACTCTGTTGTATTAATAAATATTTCATGTATAGCTAGTGTGTTTAGTATGCCATTCTTAGCTGAAAACCATATTATTAATACTAACTTCTTTATATGGGGAGCTCATCTTAATCTTGTAAAGAGAGGTGCGCTATATGTAGCAAAAAAAGGATGCTGGTTTAGGACTTATAAATCCAGAGGTATTTGCAGTTTTGTTACATCTATATAAAATACATAAATGGTTGAAGAAAAACATGATAATTTAATAAGTCTGTTATTGGAAAACAAATATAAAAATATTGGATATGATGAAAAGTTGTAAAAGAGTATGTGAATGAAGAAATGAAAGCGTATCAAGAAGAAAGTGTAATGTAGAAAATAAGTATAGAAGATTTAGAAGATGAAAGAAAAAAGTGGTATAAAAAAGTAATAGTGAAATATTTTTTATGTACACCCATGGAAAGAACTGGAGGAAGTGAAAATCAGAGCTATAAAGCAAGAAATTATAGTTTTAAAAAGAGATTAGAATGTCATGATTTTTAATGGAAACTGGCAATAATGAAATTACCAGTCAAAGCAAACATGCCATATAAAAAAAGTGAAAGAATATGTAATTATTGTCATAAAGAAGAAACTGACGAACATGAGGACATTCAATAAAGACTACACAGTCATTTTTGACCATATGCACATTTCAGCACACTGCACACATGGCTGTAAATATTTTTAGTGCCCTGCACTGTGAAACCCTGCGTCGATGGAACACTAAAGTGCTTTCAGCTACACTAGTGTATGTTAGAGTTGTATTTAATCTGTCATCTAAACTGAAGACTCTTTCCCTTTTCACTGTACACGTGCACACTACTGGTCGCCCCCCCCCCATTTTTCTCTTCCTATTGTACTCCTAGGTCAATTACTTAAAACTACTTTCTCTTGGAAAAAGTTTACCTATGTACCTGCAGCCCATACTTCAGTTGTTTTTCTCTGTAGAAGTGGTGGTCCTTTTCACCACACTGTACTAGATTAGTACCATAAGATTTGTAGTTATTAGGAAGATACAGCACTACAATGACCTGGAATTGACTTAGCTTGGTTTTCCTGTTTTCTTCTTAGCAGCTGGCCTAGTCCAGTTTTTCTGACTCACAACCTTGTATTACTTTGTGTCTACCCACCTCCCCCACCTTGAACCCGCACACCTCCCTCCCACTTCTGCTTAATTACAGAGGTATCAAAAAAACTTATGTAGAAAGGCACCATCTTTTGACTTAGCTTTTCTGCCTTGCTTCATAGGAATCTCCAGTAGGGTGCTCACATGTAAGTACTACCTGGTATCATTTTTGTTTGTAATTTGTATTGCTGTTTTTGTAACTTCATCCTAAGGGGATCCTGAAGGGGTCTATATTACACGCTCAAAGAGACTGTTCTTCAAACGTGTAATAGTCAAACCTAAAACATTGAAAACACATAACCGCCAACAGCCACGTCCGCAGGAAAAAAATTGCGAGGTCGTAAACCAACAAAAAACACTTCCCAATCCTAATCAAATGGGGGGCTTTGCCTCCCACACCGCCCAATGTGGGGGACTGTGCCCACCACACTCCCTTAACTAAATATACCAACTCTGAAATTGCTCAACATTGGGGAACAGGGCAAACCGTGAGAACTGCCAAATGAATTTTTTTCCCTAGGAAAAATTTGCATACTTGGCCGTTCGCGGTTATGTGTTTTCAATGTTTTCGGTTCGACTATTACACGTTCAAAGAACAGTGTCTTCGATTGCATAATAGGGAACCTCCTGCAGTGCTTCTGTAACCACTCTGCCTCCCTAAGAACTAACTTTAAATGTGCATGTACCCTATTGTAAAATAAAAATATATGCTCTACCTACCACTGTTGCATATTAACCCTGCGTGCATTCGCTAGCAGTCTACTATGGATTTTATCTCCCTTTATTCTCCTCGGCTCTTTCGCCTTCCTCTGAGTGCTCGTAGCTTACCATTATACTTTCTCAGTTAGACTACCAGGTGACATTATTCAATCGCTACCTATCTTTTAATAAAAGTCAAAAGTACTGTAACTATTAATTTACCACTGCCCTGTCTTCACCCTATTAATACTTACTATATCCTACTAAACTGTTACTGCCCTGTTTACAGCTCCTATCCCCTGTCAACCCTCTGCATCCTTTTAGTTTCACACACACAGTGCCTTATGCCAGTGCCGCCTTACTTCTGAGCTAGTTCTCAGCTTCACTGATAACTTTTCACTGGCTTTCTTCCTTCTCCTTGGCTCTACCCGCTCCGTTTGCCCTGCAGGCTCACTCTGCTCCTCTACCCTGCCCCCAAATTCCACCCGCTGGCTTTCTTCGTTCTCCGTGGCTCTACCCGCTCCATTCACCCTGTGGACTCACTCCGCTCCCCTACCCTGCTCCCAATTCTCACCCGCCCCCACTACTCCTACTTTTATTTCAACCACTCCCCACCCACTCAAGACAACCATCCAGTCTATTTCAATCTACTTACCTTAATTATCCTACCAAACCCCATTCCTAAATTTGCCAATGCAGACCTAACAGTCGGTCTATTAAAAATGAATAATCACAAAAGCCTCTGTATCATTGCCCTTTATATCCCACCCAGAAATAACGTCTCAACCCTTGAAGACTTACTCCTATGGGCCTCAGCTGAAATTAACCTTGAAACTCACATACTAGGCAATGTAAACATTGACTGGAATAAAATCAACAGTCCCATACCCTCCCTGTCCATTAACCTCTTTAACTCTACTCAAGTAACCCACTCCATCACCAGACCTAATAAAACAAATCCCCAAGGATCCACCCTTGACTGGATCTTAGTCACCAGTCCAAATAAAATTACCAACTCTGGCACCATCCCTGACTCTATTAGTGACCACCTCCCAGCTTTCATTTACCATGCAACCACCTCCTATCGACACCAACATCAATATATTCAGACCCGCAACCTTAGTAAATTTGACCCCAAAACCTTCTCTAAGTATCTCAAACAAATGAATTGGAACATTCTAAAAGCCCTTCCACTCGATAAAGCCATAGACCACTTTAATTCTAATTTCTTAGATGCTCTAAATTCCCTAGCTCCCCCAAGGAAAAAAATAATAAAAACTATAACTTCCCCTTTGGCTCCCTAGCTCCACCAAGGAAAAAAAAGAATAAAAGCTATAACTGCCTCTTGGCTAACCAAAGAAACAAAGCAAATTATGCATCAAAAAAACAAATTCTGGAAGCTTTACCAAAAGAATAAACTTTCTGAAATCCTTCTCCAATATACACAGCTCAGTAACTTTGCAAAAAAAACAAATCTTCAAAGACAAAAAATCCTACTATACTAAGCTCCAGTTCAACCATCCCCAAAACACTAGGCTTTTTTGGAACTCCATAAACTCACTCCTCAACCCAGGCTCCAAAAATAATCCCTGTCCGGACCAAAGTAAATCTGACCTCGAATTAGCTTCACTATTCAACTCTTTCCTTATAGAGTCAATATCTGACTTAACAAAAACTTTTCCCAACAACGACCCTTCTCTCCTACATTCCACCTCATCTAAGTCCCCAAATAATTTCCCCCATATGTTTGAGCTTAAACCTGCTCTCCACTAACTACATAAAAAGACTTCTATCCAAACTTAAACCCTGCTCCAATGCACCTGACAACATCTCTTCTTCCTTTCTCAAGTCTGCTGCCGATGGTATAGCTCTCACAATTTGTATCCTAATTAATAGATCCATAAAGGAATCCTATGTCCCTAAACTCTGGTATTCTGCCTTTATTCTTCTTCTTCACAAGGGAGGCAAAAACACTTAACATTTCAAACTTTTGCCCTATAGCTCTTCACTCTCCAATCTCCAGAATCCTAGAAAAATGCATCCACCTCCAACTTATGCCTTTTCTGACTAAAAAACAACTTCTTACCCCTACCCAACATGGCTTCCGACCAGGACATAGCACCATAACAGCTCTACTCTCATTCTTAGAAACTGTCAATCAAGCCCGATATTTTGGGAACTTAGTATCCACAGTGCTTCTAGATCTTTCTAAAGCATTCGATACTGTTTCCCATAAGCACCTTCTAAGTCACCTCTCAAACCAAAATCTCTCCCAAAACACTCTTTCCTGGGTTCTCAAGCTATTTGTCAGATAAATCTCAGGCTGTGAAATGGAAAAAAGGCACCTCATCTTTATTACCCACCCCTACCGGAGTACCACAGGGGTCCATACTTGGACCAATGCTGTTTAATATCTTTATCAATAACTTTCACTCTGCTATTCCTAATGCCAAAGTTGTTCAATATAAAGATGTTTCTACACTTGTCTGCTCTGCCTTTAACTTCCCTGAACTCCTATCTAAAACTCAGACTGCCTTCTCAACTACTGAGATCTGGATCACCAATATCACCTTTCTCTCAATGCTAACAAATCTAAAATACTACTATTCACACCCTCAAAATCTTTCTTTTTGATAAAAATTCCTTCCAAGTCCTTAGCCAAAGCAACTCTCTGATCGAAGTTGTTCCCTTTGCCAAACTACTCGTTGTAACTATAGATGAACACCTCAAATTCGACGTCCATATTCAGCAAAATATAAAGAACAACCACTTCCTTTCTACTTCTACTAGGCATACTCTGGTCTCCTCTTACCTCTTTCCCTACCTTCTGTACGGTGCGCCGCTACTACATAACCTATCCTCTTCCATCACTTCCAAACTTGAAAGCTGTTATAACAAAATTTCTAAATTTGCCACCAAAGCCAAACATTCCACTCATCACTGTGTTACCCTCCATTCCCTCAACTGGTTAGAATTCACAAATTACCTGGACTTCCTCCAGCTTACTACAGCACATAGACTAATATTTAATCCGACCAAATGCTCCGCTCTAACATCTTTCCCCCATACACCCCAAATAGGGTCCCTATTAAGTCAGCGAACATACTAAATGGCGAACGCTGCTTAATCAAACCTACTTACCCAAAATGGCAAAATCTCAAAAGCATGGAACAGTGATTTTTTTTCCTAGTGAAAAAAATCTCTGGGCCATTTTCAGGACTTTGCCATTTCCTCCACTGTGGTGCAATCTTGGAGTTGGTATATTTAAGTAGGGGGGGGTGTGGGTGGTGAAGCCCCCCACTTTAGTTTGGGTTGTTGGGGGGGCGGGGTTTGTTTTTTAATAGATCGGCAATTTTTTTCCCTGGGAAAAAATCACTGATCTGTTTGTTCGACATTTTGTTTTTTTCAGTGTTAGTGGGTCGATTATATAGCATTCGCAATTTAGTGCGTTCGCTTATATAATATAGACCCCCCCCCAAATAGAACTCTCAGATCTGAACACCAAAACTTAATTACTATCCACAAACCTAAATGTCCTGCTGGATAACTTCTCCTCTCCTTCTCCTTAGGTAAGAAATGGAACTCTCTCCCTTCCACACTAAGGTCAGTGTCAAACATAAACAACTTCAAAACTCAGCTTTACACCTAACTGTCCTCCAAATGGAAATGTGACTGCATTCTCCCTACCTACAGCTCTTTAACACAAGCCCCTGGAAGGGTATCCTGCTGAGTTCCAAAGCACCTTATAGCTTGCTATAACCTTCTATAGCTAATTCCCATACAATCTCTCTCACTCTGTAAATATTGTAAATAGCTTTTGACTTTAACTGTGTGAATTTGTTAAAATGTATCTGCAAATATTTTTCTACTATCGGCAATATTGCTGATGCTTTGTATTATCTGAAATGTATTTGTACTTGTACTTTTATTTTTATTTGCCTTTACTTTACTGTAATCTGTTTCATGGAGTTTTTCTCCCCAGGCTTCCACTGAAAACAGGCTCTCTGGGCCCAGTGGACTTCCCCGGTAATCAAACTGGAAATAAATAAATAAATAAACTCTGTGTAGCAGTGTAAAAGTGCATGTAAGCAGTGCACAGTTCACAAGTCCTGTTTCATCCCCTTTATTGTTTGTTAAAATGTGCTATCACTGTCCACTTTAAGTTAAAATTTACTTTTTAAGTGTTGTCATTTTTTGTGTGATGTGGCACTTACCACAACCACGGGAAACAGAGGAATGAATGGCAGATTTCTCAGTGCTTGTCACATAACTATTCCTGTTGCAGCATGTGTATGTGTAGGGCTAGAGTGTAGATGGTCCTGGGTTCCAGTACAGGTTCTGCAACTTTCCTTCACTTTTTGAGCTGCATGTTTGCACAATATAACAGGAACTGAGAAAAGTAATGGCAAGATTACTTGTGTTTACCTTATTTAAGCATCGGTGCATGCAGTGGTGCATAGGTGTGCATCGCACACTAATGAGCACCAACAGAGTTGATATATTCAGTACAGCAGCAGGTGTTTTTCATACGTGCTAACTGAAGCATAAGCATAAGCAGGTGATTTTCAGTAAGGTGGAGCTATTCAACAAGCTATAAAACACCCATGTAGCCTCCATTCTGGGTTTTCCTGAATACTTCAATACCATGGGAGTAGAGACAAGGAAATTTTAGCCCTGAAATAGAATTGTGTCAGCTGCAGCATTTGCAAGGTAAGTTCTAAACCTAGAATGTATCCTTTAATAATATTATGACATATTTGTGTATTTCTTAACTTGGTGCTATAATCAAGTAAATAGTGTTGGATTTGTATAGAAAGACAGCAGACACTGATTTTACTTATATGTGCCCATTAGTAAGTTTTTTATATCTTATTCTTCCCATCTTTAAATCCACATTTTGGGTGATGCACCACATAGCATAAATAGTGGAAGCAGGGAATAAATAAATATCAGGTTTGGCTCTGTTTATCTGGTTTGCGCAAAGCATGGCGGGCCACCTAGGAAGCTGACAGCCCAAAATAGAAACCAGATACATTTAATAATGTCCTTGGCTATTGTGAAAATCTGGCCTGGAGTACAGATGATACTGGGTTCTAGTATAGAGTGTGCAAACTTTTTTGTACTGTTGTGCATTGCAGTTTACAGCAATGAAGTGGAGCATAGACAACTGTTTCCTCAACATTCTTGTGGCAACAGGTGTAAGTGTAGGACTGCCATATGCATGGTCTTGGGTTTGAATACAGCATAGTCCCATAATGTATTGCTTTTACTGATGACGTAATCTACGTATTATCACATTTATCATCCAATGTATGACTGCAGGTATACTTTTTACTATAGTCCTGTAAATGTATTCCTGCTAACTGGACCAGCATGACTTTAACTTTTGCAAATAACACATACACAACTGCCTATACATGCTGGTGCTTGCCACTGTTGGATTCTGCTTGTCAGATGTTAGCAATGCAGCTCACATTTGCATACTGCTTACCTATGCGCAAACAGGGGTAACTTGCATGCGTGTACACTTTGTTAACCATCATGCAAATCTGCTGCTCACTGCACTATGGAACTGTATATATGATGCTTTCGTATTGGTGTTTATTGTCCATTTCCTTTGTATGACATACAAGTACATATGGAAACATTGCAAACTAAGGGCACATTCTAAGTATACATCATATATTCACAATATATCCATGTGTTGGCCCCCACAAGCAGTACAACCCTGGGGTCTCAGTATTTTTACACACATATATCAACCACACTACAAAGTGTAGTATATAATGTTTGTGCCTCATGGAAAGGGCCAGTCAGTGATCTTGACAACGTTCCTCTGCTAAACTCAAATATCTAACTATCCTCAATAAGGGTATTTGTGTTTTTATACAGCTAGGTTTCTACACACCTTATTCCTGTTAGGGTACTGGCCTCATATGACTCTATGAATCTATGTGCCGTTGCAGGCCTCCCAAACTGTTGTCCCCCACATGGCCTGCTGATGTCATCTACTATAAGTTCACCTTCAGCCATGTAAAAGTCAGACTTGTGCTGTGGTGTTTGCATAAAGTACTGTGTTATGTAGTCTATGGACTTAGATAGGTAGGGGTTCTATTCTGACTGCAGTCAACTGTGTGTGTGTATGTGTGAGCTGTTAGCTGACATTACAGAGAGCATTTTACACCAGCATGCGGAACACTATTATTACCATATGCTCAACAGACAATACTGATGTCATTGACTATATCAGATTATTGCATATGCAGTCATCCCACCAGGGCATGATCAAACACTGGTATTGAGCCCAGGCAAACATCATCTCATCCAATTATAGATTACAGTGACATGTCTTTTAATCGATCCACATTCTTCATGACATGGTCAGTAGGCTCTGTGTTATCCTGATGAGAAAGCCCTGTGGTCAGTCTAGCTGCTGCATATAACTGCTGAGGTTCGTGCGAAAAAGGACAGTTTATTGTATCACTGTCCTGATGAAACTGGACTACAGTGTTGTCACACAATCCTGAGATCTGAATGTGATGATGTGACTTCAGATGTGCACCATACATATCTACTGCAAAATCATTAAAGAGAAAAGTTAGAAAATAATGACACAAATTGCAGTTCCTGACTTCACAACCCTTACAAGAGAATACAGTAGAAAGTAATGACATGATGATGCTATCCATTGTATAACTTTGCAAGGCAAATATAAGTGACAGGTACAATTATTAATTCAACAACACAAATACAGGTATATTACATACTAATGTAGCTGTGCACCCTGTGCATCAGACATAAAAGCTTTTGTATTCCTGTATCCAAAAGAGAGAAACAGGGATATGGCATAGTTATCATCCCCTGCACAGGATGTTCTGGGGGGGCAGGAAGCCTAGGCTGACACAAAAGGTCGATGAATATATGTGAGTAAGAAAGGGAAGCAGGCAGGCTGAACCATGTAACTGTTGTGTGTGTGTCTGTAGGGGTCCTCCATGTGAAAGTGTTGTGTGAGAGTGTGCATGAACACATCCAAGCTCAGTGCTAGCTCTGTCTTGGTATGTCTGACAAGTGTGAGCTGTGCATGGTAGAGTTGGCAGTTCATCATTGTTACCCCTGATGACGAGAACTGGCTCTGCTAGAAGTTGCACTGGTACCTCCACGCCCAAGGTCAGATGCAGTGCTACCTGTAAATGACTGATGTCTGCTGGACATGCTGCCATCACAGGAATGCCCAAGACCATGACCCCATGGCTGCCAAGTCTGGGTATAGACAGCACACTCACTAATGGACCAGTGGAAGTACTGCCACTACCAGAGCACAATTGGGCATGGCCACATTGGCTATCAGCAGACGTTGTGGCTGACCTACACCCACGGGGATGCCGTTCCTCTCCCAGTAGACATTTCATCACAGACACTGCTCGTTTCATGACAGACACCCATCGGTCCCTTATTTCAAAGTGTTATTCATCCTATCCAGTGAATCTGCAACATGGTGGAGGCAGTAACTCATGTCAACCTGTGCCATATCTACAACCCTAGGCATTTATCTGGAGTGCCTTTCCAAACATACCTGTGCCTCCATGATGGCCCTAAGCATATGTTGAGTGACACGGAAAGAGACACCTGCACCAGGTGGAGGAGGGACAGCAGGCCTCATCTGAGCATGCCTATCAACCCTCCTGCATGGCACCCTTCCCACACTAACACTGCTGCCACTATTACAGACAGTACAGCAATACACACAACAGGCCTGAAATGACACATTATGATAGTTCTTTAAATTGATATGCAGTAATAACATACATTTATTTGGCTTACCATCAGCAGGAGGCATATGTTGCTGGATTCCTGACGGTCCTGAAATAAGTTAAGCAAGAGGTAAGGGCAATATCATTACATTTAACAGTATGCCGGGTGCAATACTGGTCTACTTATTTTTCTCAAAAAAAAAATATTTGTTGAATACCTTTTTGTCTCGCCCTATTTGTTGAAGCTTTAATCCATCAACATTCATTTAAGCAAAATTTTTCTCAGGGGAGAAAAATGCTTGGCCATCATTGGGAATTTTCCCTTTTCTCCACTGTAGTATGATCTCAGAATTGGTGTATTTAGTTGGGGGGGAGTGGGAGGGCATAGCCCCCCACCTGGGTGGATTTTAAATTTCATGAATTTTGTGACACTCGTTTAGTTGTACAAGTATTTTGCTTAAATTAACATTCGCTGGATTAAGGCTTAGATAAATAGGGTTCAACAAAAAGGTATTCGACAAATAGGTTTTTTGACAATGTGAAGTAGACCCAGGTAATATATGTACTCCTCTATATCTGCATTAACTGTACGGTCAACAAGAATGTGGCTGACAGCTCCAAGCTAAGCTTATAACCATAGCAATCTTCAACCCCCCCCCAAAAAGACATGTAACAAGAAGTAACTCTTATTTCAGTTGCTTATTATACAACAGTATTCAACTGATCATATAACAAAGCCTACCGGGAAGCTATTTTAGGGACTCAGAAGGAGTGGCACCTATATCAAGGACATGCTATGATCCACTCTGCTGTGAGCTGTCATGTTAGAGGATATTCACCAGGATCTCTTCATTGGGGGTAAGAGGTGGTTCTATAGTAGGCCCTTCCCTGGTTACCCTTTGGTCTTGGGCAACTGCAGGTACTTGCCTCCATGCAGTGGTAATCACGTCAGTGGCCCTGTGACTCACCTGTTCATATACACAGCTGTGGCCAATTACAGAATTGATGGTGTCAGCAATGTGCTGCCATAATTGTAGCCTGTGTTGCATATTGGGATGACCCCTTCCCAGCAGAAATGTTCCATGTTGCTGGAGAGAATCAACAATTATATTGTTTCCTGCTTCACTGAATTGGGGTCTCTGCCTCACTGACATTGTTTGTGTCCTAAAAGACAACAGTATGATAATACACATAAGTATCACATACCGTAACTACAAGTAACTGTTACCAGATAAAACTGTAAAGGTAGGCAGTCAGCAATTCCCACTGGAAAAACATAAAACAGTTTACAGATGTGAAATATTAACAACAGGCAGGATGCAAAACAAGGAGAGTAGCAAGAGCAACATATTCTTGTATGTGCCACAGCAGTAACTCAAATATGCCCCCCCCAAATGAACAGTCCATTGTAGTTTGTGGCATAACAGTAACTTTTCTTTACTCCCCCACCCACAAAAGAACAGGCAAATGAACTATTTTGCTAATAAAATATCTTTGAAATGTTAAAAGTGTTTTCAAAGGACCTGTCCTTGAAACATTTGTACATATTTATCACACGGATTTCTATTTCATGTATTGTAAGTCATGTGTACCTCTGAAATGGCTTGCCAAACATGGCCATGCCATCATTACACTTCTAACTAATGTATACAGATAAAAGTGCAAAAGCCTTTGCTTCACATTATTCATTAATATATTCCAGCATATACATTATGTAGGTAACAAAATGGGAACATACCTCCTGGAGTTCAGTACTCCTCTGTAAAGATATCTTTGGAAGAAATTCATTTTTGTAAAGTCCTGCAAACATTTGCCTTTTTATAATGGAGTAGCCTCAGTGCCAGGTAGTGCAGGGGCAGCAGAGGGATGCTACCAGGTTGCATCCCAGATGTGCTGGCCTTGGTGCCGTAGCAAGTGGAGTGGGGCAGATGGATCCTGTGGGGTAGGCGTACACTGTGCTGTGGGAAAAAAAAACAAAAAATAAAACATTAAAACAAACAAACAAAAAAGAGGGATAGAGAAGAGAGAAAAAGGGGAGAACATTAGTAACTTCATATGTGACGTACAAAGCATTCATAGAATTACTTGAATATATTCTGTTACCTGTACTTTTAACACTACAAATTCCTAACAAATTTCTTTATTACTTTTAAGACTACCCAGTTCATAACAGAGGCATACTATAGTACAGATTATAGCCACAAGTCCTTGATGTGTGCATTTATTGCACATATACGTGTTTCAATTATACTGATTACAGTTTACAGCAGGCCACTTTTGCCACTGATATAGAGGTCTGAAGTTACATTGCAATAATTATGAAAACATAACAATACTGTATATTTGGGAAGTGTGGTTTCTGAACCCACAACCACAGCCTAGTCTCTAATACTGTATTGTTATTGTGTCCTACAGACCACTACATGCATATTTTCCTTTTACAGTTTAGAGAATATGGAACTGTTGCTTTGTGCTACAGACTAAGGGATGCATTCTTTCTTTTACAGTTCAGATATGCATGCTTTATTTCATAAAACCGTATTAAACACCAACTAAGCCATCCTTAACTTTTAATGCTACAGTAACAATACTGTTCTGATGCATACATACCACATGTTTCTCACATCCTTAACAAATGACCAGCATGGAACCTCACATTCAATGCTCACTCTGTGGCAGCTGTGGAAAAAACAGAACAGAATACCATTATGAGTACCAGTCTTGACTATATTTAGCTTTTAACTCTTACAGTTAGTCACTGTAATTGATACTTACACATCTGTGGGGTGTTCGCTGTACTAAATTCCCCATTCCAAAGGTCAAGATTATCCCTCTTCCTCCTATGGAGGTCATCAAAGTGATATTGACATTGTTCACCAGTGCAGGGGATACCTGTAGCACTGGTTAAAGCCTTGGTATTATTCCAGGTTTCAGATTTGTATTCTGAGCCTGACTAGTCCCACTGCAGCAACCAGGGCCCATGCTCCTTAACTAAGAGTCCAACATAGACTTTGGACTCTTGAACACCCCACCTCTGTGCTCAGAAGCACACTCCCTCATCAGAAACACCAGACATGTCTACCGTAGCTCAAGCCCAATAAAGAATGAGCATTTCCCTTTAATTGCATTTTGTATCCTGATGTTTTCCTGCCAATTGCTTGTATCATGTTTACTGAGAGCGAGCACTTTTTGGTTTTACAACATTTGAAAATGTTGCACATCGCTTAGCATTGTGCAAACAAAGTAGTCGAGGGTGCACACTGTCGAGCAACATGTTTGCGAGATGGTAAGTGATGCGCAACAGAGGCAAGCAATGCACCTTCAGGGATATTTAGTATACAGACACTTGTGTAAATGTGTTAGTCAAGTGGGCCATGTGTATGCTAGTCCTACACTTACAACTGTTGCCACAAGAAGGTTGAGAAAACAGTTGTGTATGTTGCACTTCATTTTTTTAATATGCAATGTCACAACAGTAAAACAAAGTTTGCACACCATGTATTAAAACCCTGGGCCATCTGCAGTCCAGACCTACACTTAACATCTGCTGCCATAGGATTAGTGGCATGGCATTCCCTGTCTTATTGCACAATGACCAAAAGTATTACTTGAATGCATCTGGTTTATGTTTGAGGCTGTTTGGGTCCTGTCTGCAAACTGGGTCATCCATTCCTCCAGTTTGTGCACTGCTGCACTTCACACAAACCAGATGAGTGCAGCCAAACACATTTGTGCTAAGTGCTGCCTCAAAAAATAAATAAATAAAAATGGAGACATAGTTTAAATGAGGAAAAACAATCTATGGCAGTGCCCAAACAAATTTTAATGAAGAAAACTCAAGTAAGGGAAAAGCAATTGCTGTGCTGTCCTACAATCCGTTTTCACGACCAGCAACCTTACATGGAAATGCTGTCTGCATCATACTTCACAACTGTCCAGAATTTTGCAGAATGTCCAGATGTTTGCATCATATTTTTGGGCTGTTGCCTATAAAATTTGTGGTTTTATGGAAAATCACTAAAGATTGAAGTCAATACATGATGACATACATTTAAGTTTCATAATTTCTCCCGTTTGATTCTCGGCTTGGCTTGGGAGTGCCTTCTGTGTGGAGTCTGCATGTCCTCCCCATGGTTGGGTAGCATTTGAAAGACATGCGTGTGTAAATGGGCATGCCTTCGTTGAAGGTTGGGCATCGAGCTGGCACCTCGGCGTTTCGTAAAAATCTACTGCCAATCATTAGCAGACCAGAGTTCCGCTGTGGCGACCCCTTACCAGGAGAAAGCCGAAAGACAAACAACAACAACTTCATAACCTTCAGAAAATGCATACAAACACAAATCTTATTATTCTAGCTACTCTCTAAGTTTATAAGAACAATATTGTAAATCTGTCCCTATTTTTGGGCCTTTGCTTCCCATTATTTTAGTCTTTGTCCAGATTTCTAGCACAAAAGTTTGGAGGTATGATCCGCATTCATATTAGAGGTTTTGCTGCCAAAAAAACTGGTGTGAGTTTCAACTTTGCTTATGCTCACCATGCTTCATTAATATGCACAGTATGGTGTTACACGATGCGTCACATCACATAAGTGAAAACATTCCTTGTAGACTCTGTGCGAAACCTACATGGAGTTTATTGAATTCTGGGGCATGTCTTTTTGAAATGTAAATTAATTGATACATTATAGGTTAAGATGAGAATTATTATTTAGACAAAATTAGGGCATATAAAAATATTAATATGGATATGACTAAATATGTTTTTTTTAAACACATAGAAAGTGAACCAAAACAATGCAGTAGTCTAATAACCAAACAAACTGCATTATAATGTACAAGCTTTAATACCACATAACCACTTTCACATCTGATGAAGCAGTATATCTTTACAGTGAAAGCGCTTATGTGGTATTAAAGCTTGTTCATTATATTGGAGTTCGTTTGGTTATTAGACAACTGCATTGTTTTGATTTGCTTTCTATGTGTTTTGGATTCCCGCTGTGATTTTAAGTGAACCACCTCTCCCTGCTTTAGTTGATATTTAAATATGTTTTTTATAAAGATAAATATAAAGATAAAGTGTTTATTGGAAAGGTTTATGTATAATTTGAAACTTAAGCATGAAAGGAATTATGTATAATGCTAAATGGAATTTATCAGAAATGTTAAAAACAATAAGATTTTGGTTGTGGAAAGTAGAATGGGGTCAGATATAAATGTATTTTGAATGTAAAAAGGTGACTATGAAGTCAGTGTAAATAGTTTGTGTATAATATTGTAAATAATGTAAATATTATTTTATTTATTCAGTTTATATTGTAAGTATTCAAAATTTATTAAATAAAGGACCCATACTCTTTTCAGTAGGTGCACTAAACATTTAAAACATTTACATTGGTAAAACCAAGAGAAAACTTAAAGAAAGAATTTACGAACATTGCAGAAATATTAGAAACCTTAATTCCAACAGTACTTTATTCAAGCACATATCTAAACATCTAACGTGCGGTTTTAAATTTTTTGTGATAGAAAGAATAAGTCAAGACCTTTGGGGAGGGCCCTGGGTAGACTTAAATGACGGCTTAAGCAGCCTTTTAAAATTACGTTCCTATATAGTTTGAAGGCATCCCACCCAAATTTTATATTGTGTTTTCAACAAAATCACTTAATTTTATGATTTTTATTTTCTTGACTGCAACACCAGTAAGTGTAGGACATGTAATTGTTTTTACTGTGATGATTAGTTAGATTAACACTCTTTATTGAATTTGTTTCCTGATTTGTTTATTTAGTCATGTGATGTTCTCCAATGTTGTTATAAAGTTGACTATTTTGTATGTTTAGTTATTCTGAAGAAGTCAATCATTATACGCTGAGGAAAGCACTCAATAAAGTGGACAACGTGAGTTAAAGTTGCAAGGTGGTCTTTTTTTGGTCTTGGAAAACTAAAAAGAAAATGTTAAGCGCTTTCATCTCTCAATTCACCGAGACTTAATCAGAACTGAAAAAAGAATCATTCTTGAACTTTAAATAATGTACTTAAAAATCATGTGCTAGCTCATAGCCAAAAAAAAAAAAAACACTCACCTAAAAATACTAAATTATTAACTACATATCCTAATATCACACTACAATCAAATAAATAAAATCATATAAAAAACTTAATAAAATCACATTATAATTCATTGTACTTCTAATTGCTTCAATTTTAACACCAAATTTATTGAGCGGCGTTCATTAAGTCCTGGAAAATTCACAACATTAAGTGTTAATTGCCATTTTAACTCATATTTATTGAGGTGTTCATCTGTAATGAATCCTCTTTGGTCCTTTTCAACCTGTGCTATAACCACAAAACCAAAGGAATGTGTTGAACAATCTGAAATATGCCTGTATAATGCATTTGTATTCTTACACTTTATATGCTCATAGACCCTATCTTTTAATTTCTATTAGTTTTTCCCACGTAAAATGCAGAACACAATTTACAACATGCTGAATATACCACTCTGGTTGATTCACAAGTATAAAACTGGAGACTTCTCTGCATTTTAATTTTGAATGTCACTTGAAATGACAACTCCATCATTCATGGCAAAGCTAATCAAAGTCCACAATTTAGTGCATGTTGGATCAACTGACCATCATAGATGCCAAAAGCTGACTGCATATAGCCCTGCAGTTTAGTTTGCATGAGTACCTATCAAAGTTATATCATAGTGCAGATTAATAACACAGTGACTGTCAAACTATCATCATCGTCGTCAACCCCCCCCCCATTTTCAGTTAATTGGGGGATGTATGAGACAGAAGGGTGGTGTCCATAAGGGACCTCCCCTCCCCATGGCACTTTACTCAGAGTGGCTCAAACTGCACTGACTTAATAATGCCACTGGTGACACTGCACTTGGCAGTGAACAGCAGTGCCTACCTGAGCTATATCTATCTGCTAATTGGCAATAGGCAGACAGGGATGAGGAGACACCTTGTTTCCACTGCTACTGCCAGCAGCTCCAACACAGCTGATTTTCACATGACAGCTTGGCTCGGCGGACTGTGGTTGATTTACTGTTGCTTAAGTTTCTGTTCTGGTTTTCTTTAACAAGCAGCTTAATGTATGTTTTGGAGGGGGTTATGAATGGATTGCCGGCATTAGGAAACTTATTGATGACTGAATTTAGGTTCTAATGCACTCACAGAAAATCAGTGTCATTTGGCATTGTAAACAATTTTAAAGCATTGTATTGTCTGCTCCAAGTCCAGTGTCTGTGACTTAAATGAACAAATCTCGAAGCCTTAGACTAAAGAGAAAATGCTGGAAGTGTGGTGGAAAGGATACTTATCTCTTCAGATGCAGCACTTGAACACTTGAAACATATAACTGGGCGTTGCATTTCAAATGTTATCTGTAATAACAAATTAAGTAAGTTGCGGCTAATCAAATGTGCTTCTGGGAGATGTAATGGGGTTTTATGTTGTTTATTATATATTCGTTAATTTGTTTTCATATTGCTAATATTAATGCCAAGCTTCCTTGCATATTAGAAAATCATTATACAGTACATACATCCTTCTGAGTGAATGGCATGAATGCCTAACTTCAACTTACTGTATGTTTACAAAATAAAGATAAGTTCCTCATGGATGTAGACTTCATGCACTAGAAATACTTACCTTGCATATGCGCCCATAGAAAGCAACAGGTTAATTGGCCCCCACCCCCGTGAGGAAGAGCTGTTTTGTTTTGCAGCACAGAAACACAGCAGTTCTAATGACCGGTGTCCCATATAGAGAAAAAAATGTGAATGGTAGCCACACACAGTAGAAGTGAAACATCTGTATGGAAGTGCGAAGGAGCTTATACTGTACTGTGCCATTTGCTTTCCTTCAAACTTCCTTACAGAAGTTTCACTTCTACCATGTGTGGCAGCCACACATATTCATTTTTTTTAATATAACATAGTTAACACTGATCATTAAACAGATCAAACATACCTTTCAACTGTCCAGATTTTTGCAGAATGTTCATTTTTGCCTTATGTTTTTGATCACTTCCTCATAGAATTTGTGATTTTCTGGCAAATTATTAAGGATTAAAGTCGATAAGTAATGACAGACATTTGACTTTCAGGCTTCATATCCTTCATAAAATTCATGCTAATGTAAAAACCTGTTATTCTAGGAATTTAAGAGCAAGTTTGAAATTCTGTCCCTATTTTGGGATCCTTGTCCCCCAATTATTTTTGGCTTTGTCCAGATTTCTTGCTCCAAGAGGTTGTGAGGTATGATATCAAATATTTAATTATACCACATAATTCTTTGTAATAATTCATTTAAAAAAAACTGAAAAGATTTTTGTCAGTCTAAAATATATAATCAAGTCTTTACCTGATGGAAAGAAAATTATGCAATGAATGTTTCTTATGTTTAAACAAGTAAATATTCTCTTTTGCTCATGAAAAGAACTGGATTAAAATGTTATATAAAGAGAAATGGCAAAAAGAAGAAACATCTATCAACCAACATCTGTATACTTCTAACTTACATTGTTACTGTAATCAACAGAAAAAGTGATCTCAAAAAGAAATATTAATGGTTTAATCCACTTGCATAGAAGGAGAGTATGTACAATTTTAAACAGATTACTTCTTGCAAAATCAAGCACTGAAGTGCTGTTCATATTGGAAGAATTTCAATAGGAGAAGGGTATTGTCTGGTATACAAAGTAGCTGAATATGGAAGAGAAAGGAAAAACTAGGGATTTATGGGAAAACGAGATGGACCAGAAAGGTTTAAAAAAAAAACAGGTATTACACTGACAAGTTGATCTAGTGACTGCATGTATTCTGATTTATACTGATGTCTTGAATATATTAGTCATTTAAATGACCCTGCAGTTACAGATCTTATAAGCTTTTAGGGCAAACTTGCAACAGTTGTGTGAAATATTACATCTGATGGAGGTGGGAATGCTGTGAGTCCAAAAAAAAAGTTCAAAGATGTATAGGGATGCTCTTGTTGAGGTTTGTAAAAAGTGAGTATTTTTGTGCAGGCAGTGTTAAAGCTCCATCTTCTTATGTACCAGGTTAAGAGGGTTGTCCAAAGTGGGCTGTAATCAGATATGATGTATGTGTCCTAGAGATAGTTGAGTAATGTTTATTTTGTGTTCAGCTTCAAGCCAGCCATAGCCTGCAGGTTTACGTAAAGTATGGAAACCCTGCTGTGAATAATGCAGTGTCATTGCTGACTTTGCAGATTGTAATGAAAGCATAAGAAGCAGGTTCATATGTTCGCTTATAAAGCTTATGATCTACGGGCTGTCATTTCTTCAGCTTGCTATACCTACATATAGTGACGTAATATGTCTGAGTCTATAAATATAATATAAATTATATATAATTGTGATAGTATAAAATGCTTGTTACAGAAACTGTCTGCTGGATATAAGTGAGTCACTTAAAGTTTAGATAAGGTCATACTGAAATACAAACCATTTTTCAAAAAGTGCAAACACCTGTTGCTATGGTTTCTGATACAAAATAGATATAGTAAGAGGAAGAAATGTTTCTTTAATTTGAAAATATGTTGGAGACATGGGAAGAGGGAAAGAAACAAAAATTCTTGATGGAAGCTGGTATACAGCCAGACCTACACACACATACCAAAAATGGGGAACATTTAAGAAAGCTGTTGCTGAGACAGCTTCCTGACTAATGCACAGTTCTGAAGTGCTTAGTCACAGCAGTGGGGATGAGATTAGCTCTGAAGGAACCCTGTTAGAACCATCAAAATGTTGGAGCAAATGCCTACTGCTATTAATATGGGAAAAAAACAGGATGTATTTAAAGACATATACCTTCATATAAATATGCAAGGGAGACAGTCTTATCCATTACCCCATTATTAGAAACAAGCATTCTTAGTTATTAGTGCAGTAAGTCAAGCAAAAAAAAAATAGTTTGACTACAAGGCATACACTCATGCTAAAAGTGAAAATAAAAACGAGGAATACAGGTAACATTCTTTGAGAAAAATCATAATGACTTGCAAATAAACTAGAACCTTCTCTTGGGTAGAAGATTTGGAAAGTTGGTTACTAGAAGACAATATTAGCGAAGAAGCAGGAAAAAATGCATCTGCAGAAGTGAAGAGTTTGCATACCACAGTATTAATGCTGATGCAGAAGAGCAGCAAAAAGCAGAACAAGGTTAAGTAAAAGTCTTGCACTATACTATAGTGCAGCCTGCTGGGACAGAACAGCATTCACAACTAAAGCCAGGGAAAAGAAGAGATGCACACACACATGACACATATTAAGATAATAGTGCTTAAAAGTGTTACAAAACAGGAAGTAGAAAGGTCACTGCAACCATGAATTGACAGACGTGATAAGTAATACTGAAGATAAGGAATCAGTCACTAAGCTAGTGTATTCTAAGGAAGTAAACTTAGCAAGCAAGGAAAATGTGCAATTATTTTTCTTTCAGGTTAAAACAAAGCCTCAGAAGAACAGCATTCTAGGAAGCAGATTACAAAGGAAGAGGAGTTTATCAATGAAAGAGGTTGCATTACTATAGTTAAAGAGGATTAATACATTGCCAGAATTGTAAACACACTTTTTGCAGTAAAGGACAGAAAAATCAGGACTCGGGGAAGAGGCCGCTATAAATAATGAAACAAGTATAAGGGTAGATGAATTGTGCTCTGAGATATCATTTTCAAAGAGATCTAGAGAAGAAAAAGTATGTATGAGAGTGTGGGTAACTAAAGAATCCAAAGCAAGGACAGATGATGTGTGCTCTGAGATATACTTTTCAGAGAGAAGAGAAAGTGAGTAACAGAGTGGTATAAATTCAAAGTCAGACCAAACAAATGCAACAGAGACCCCAAATTGTAAGATATGCCAATATGGCAACTGAAGACGAGCTGCTAGAAAATGAAGCACAGAGGTGTACACAGAAACTTACAAGGAGTTGTTTGTCTTTCGGCTTTTCCCGGTTAGGGGTCGCCACAGTGGAACTCTGGTCCGCTAATGATTGGCAGTATTTTTTTTTTTTTTATGGTGTTGAGTTGCCAGCCCGACGCCCAACCTTCAACGAAGGCACGCCCATTCAATACATGTCTTTCGAACGCCCACTCGACCACGGGGAGGACATGCAGACTCCACACAGAAGGCACTCCCAACCCAAGCCAAGAATCGAACGGGAGAACCTCTTGCTGTGAGGCAACAACGCTACCACTGCAAGGAGTGCTAGCACAAAAATAGAGAGGATGACAATAAGAAAAGAAAGGCACTTGAGTGAAAATCTTCCAAGATTGGGGTAAGCAGGTCAGTGCAGAGATGAGCTAATAGGCTACAAGGAAGACCTAGAAGCATGTAATGAGAAAGGGCCCAGTAGGAGATAGCCTATTGAGTGTAAACTATGGATTACACATGGTGGAAGCACCTGTTTGGAAGCTGAAAGTGAGGAGTGAGAGATGCCTGCAGTCTTGAGGAAAACCTGTGGAAGCAGCAGAATTTGAAGCTAAGAGTTGGGTCTAGGTGAGGCTTACAATTATCTTGCTGTGTGGATTTGACACTGATATGAAGGCACTGATAGTTTTATTCTGAGATTGCAAAACAAGTGCATTAACATTTTAGTTTGTGGTTTATTAAAATAACACACATATACACACACACCCATTGGCTTTGATGTTTTTATCTGTTCTGACTAAACTGTGTTTCTTGTAATCCTAACTCTGATTTATAAATGAGAGTCCCAAATCATTCTTTGTCAGTGCATCATGTAGACATTTAAATACTTAGACTTAAGTTGTTTCTGTACTTTCCAAGTCTTGTTAACTTTGACTTAACTCCTTCAAGACTCTTAATGTTGTCCCCACTATGTCAGCAGAATCCCACACCCTATTCTTGTCTTGTAATATTTGTGAATAAGGGCAACTACAGTTCATAACTTCTTATTAAGTTAGAGCAAATAATGTTGTTGTTGTTGTGTCTTTCGGCTTTTCCCCAGTTAGGGGTCGCCATAGCGGAACTCCGGTCCGCTAATGATTGGCAGTAATTTTTACGTGCAAAGTTGCCGGCCCTGACGCACAACCTTCATCGAAGGTATGCCCATTCACGCATGTCTCCACACAGAAGACGCTCTAGCTGAGAATTGAACAGGACAATGTCTTACTATGAAGTGACAACGCTACCGCAGCACCACCACCGCAGCAGATAAGATAGAGCAAACAATGATTCTCAAAAAGTCCGAAGCACATTCTGACTACTTACATGACCTCAAAGGCTACAGTAAGCTTTGCACCTAGATCCTCAAAAGCCATTCTTTTCACCTAGATGCATAACTCTACACTACTTGTAGTTGAAAGACATATTATTTAAAGTGATTCAGCTGCGGAATTCTCCAGCACATTTCTGTATAAGTGCATATTCTAAATTATTAGACACAATGACAGGTATTTTAGCATCATAAGAAAATCTGGCTACCCAACACTTCTTGTTAGATGGGAACACAGACACAAACATGAGAAAGAGAAAAGCTCACAACATACATCTCTGAGGAAACCCCTCTTTACATAATACTTTCTTGAAAAAATACCTTCATGTTTTACTACAGAATTTTGCCCCTTTAACCAATTTCCAGCCTTACTAATAGAGTATCATTTGAAACACTACTTCTCAAGAGCAAATATAACTGAATTACAAGGGAATGAATCAAAGGCTTTTGCCAAATCTAGAAAGGCAATATCCACTGATACATCTGTGTTCAATGTTTGTCACTGTAGAAAAAGATCAAATTAATGACACAAGAACTCCCCTAATTAAAGCTATGTTTGAACATATCCACATATTCAGGAAGTCCAAGTTGATCCAAGCACTTTAACTTCAGAATTTGAAAGACCTTCCCTATTATGCTAGTAAGACTAACTGGTTTAAACTTTTCAGAATTATCTGTTCTACCTCCCTTGTGTTTTGGGAACACATGATGTATTTTCAACTGCACAGCATTTGACCAGATTCCAAGTATTTGTTGAAACAAATGCAATAATGTTATGCACACAGAGTCTTTTGAATTTCCCTAAGTAGCCATTTAATGCTTCAAACTTTGGAGCAGTATTCTTTCTAATTTTCCGTAGTGCCTCTTCTATCTAAATTCCTTTTATATGTAGACACATATTACTAGCTGCTGTGTTCACAGCTTACACTTTTATATCACTCCCATTATTTAATTTTGTAAAAGGTTTTTGCAGACTTGCATATTAATGTTTCCCTGTCAGGTTATTACCTTCATCACCCTTTAATACTGTATTTGCCCCATTGATAACCCCACAGTCTTTAATATGTTTATAAAAATAATTTTTATTATCACTGGTGAGCTTTGCTATATAATACTTGTATTTCTTTGCTCACCAAATTGCTATTCTAAATGTTCTAAGACTATTTTTATACCATATAGCATTCCTTAGTGTAGAATCTTGCTTCCTCTTTACACATCTTTGCTTTTTCCACCCTATTAGTCTAAGAAGGTGACTATTTCACCAAGAAGGGCCTTTTAATTTCCTGTCTCCCTCACTTCCTGCAGTTGGACCATGTAGTTGTATTTAGTCTGAAGAAGCGACGACATGAGGAATACTACATCTAGTGGGAGAGGTAACATCCTGCACCCTGAAAGCATGACTTGATCCAACTTGTGTCTGGGCATAACGTTTTCCCTTTAAGTAATATATTATTATTATTATTATTATTATTATTATTTATTATTATTTTAGTATGTCTTTACACTATTTTTTTCAAGGCAAACCTGTTTATGACACTTTTGTCACATCTGTTGTCAGCAGTCATGTACTATACAAAATTATATTTTCTCAGCATGCAGGTCTTGTGTCTCAAGATAACTATTTTTGTTACAATAATTCAATAACTCTAAGAAGACAGTATGTCAAACGGCACCAGTTATTTGTTGTGCTCCTTTTCATTATGGAGTTGTATTTAAATTGCGTTTGGGAAACATGATGAATATTGGACTATGTATGTGTAAAACAGTAGAGTTTTTTTTTAAGTTAACTCCTGTCTTTAACATTATGCACTGATTTTAGCAAGGTTCATGGGTTCATAGGCTGGTACTAGGCTATCGGCCCTAGGACCTATACAAGCCTAGCCATAGCAATTCCCTGGATATTTCTTTTCACAATATTTACTTCCCTGGACCCCTGTCTAGCAGGGCGACTGACGTGATCCCCGAGGTGAATTTCCTATCTCCCATCCAATTGTTAAGGTTCCTTTTGAAGAGGGCCAAGGAGGCGCTGTGCTTGACATGTATGGGCAGTCTATTCCAGAGTATGGGGAGTCTCTGGGTCAAGAAACTATCCCCCCAGCATGTTTTGTTCATTGTGATGACAAGGTTTAGATCCCTGGAGTGTGTGGCCCTGAGGGATTAGGATTTCTTTAAGTGGAGCATGTCCAGCAGCTTAGGGTTTGACATGGCCTTGTATGTTAAGAAGAGATCACCTCTGAGTAGATGATATGCCACAGAATATAGCTGGAGTTTTTTTAGACGGTCAGCATAGGGCATCTGCTTTAGGCCTGTGATTCTTTTAGTGAGGTATTTCTGTGGCCTTTCCAGCTGTTGCAGATGTCTTGTGAGGTACATACCAAATGGGGCGTTGTACTCTATAATGGGTCTAATGAGGGATGAGTACAGTGGGACAATGACCTCCCTTTTTCTGGATGAAAAGCCCTTAGTGATGAGGTATGCCACATAGGATTTCCTGACTGTTGTGGCGATGTGGTTATCGAAGGTGAGACCACTATCCACCTGTGTCCCTAAGTCTCGCATCACATTTTCGGTGTTTAGTGTACTGCCACCTATGTGGTAATTCATGGGTACATGGTTTTTCCCAAAGGGGATAATGAGCCCATGGCTCTGGCACCAAGCATCTGTTTCTGTAAGGCCCTTTTGTAGAATATCTACATCATTTGGGGATTCAGTAATGGCTCCCAGTTTGCAGTCATCTGCAAACTTTGTTAGCCTGAGTCCCTTAGTGTTGGCCTGTACTTTAGAGAAGTAGATGCTAAACAAGAGTGTTCCCAGGACTGAACACTGAGGTACTCCACTTGTCACCTGTCTGGAAGTGGATTTGGAGTCAGCTACTTTTACAGTCTGGGTTCTGTCAGTAAGCCAGTTGGAAAAACAATCAAGTGATGTAGGGATTTATGCCCAGCTTAGTAAGTTTATCTATAATTCCAGAGTGGGTGATGGTGTTAAAGGCCTTGGCAAGGTCTAAATAGGCTGTGTGGACCTCCTTACCCTTGTCCACAGCTCTGGAGACTGATTCGAAGAAGTCAATCAGGTTCAAGAGACAAGATCGGCCCTTCATGAACCCAAACTGGGTGGGGTCCAATGTTTGAAGGTTGCCATTGTCTTTGTTTATAAGTTCCATGATAATGCGTTCCATTCCCTTGCAGATCAGGCTCATCAGACTGATGGGATGGTAGTTCCCGGGATCCAAGGTGGATCCCCTTTGTGGAGTGGGATAATTGTAGCTGTGCGCCACTTAGTGGGCATGAAGTCTGAGGTGAGGCTATGATTAAACATTACACTTAAGTGAGGTGCCAGTTCATTTTGTAGTTCATGTAGTACACAGCCCGGGATGTCATCTGGTCCCATGGATGATGAAATTTCTTAGCTTTGGAGAGTGCGGTTTCTACCTGTGTGGGCATGATTACCAGAATTTGGCAATCATTTGGTATTGAGATGGGCCCTTTAGGGGTTGAGAGGGGGGTGAAGTTGGCACTAAATAGATCTGCCAGGATATTGGCAATATCCTTGGGATCAGTATATTTAATGCCATTCTGTTGTAGCTCAGAGCAGATCTGAGCATTGCCATATAGATTCTTGACATAACTATAGAATGCCTTGTGGTTGTCTTTGGAATCTTTAGCAATTTTATTTTCGTAACTTGCTTTGGAGGATTTTAGGTCACAGAACTGTGAGGATAAGGACGTTTCTCCTTACTCTGAAGGTTGCAAGGCTCTGACGTTAGCTTATTTAGAGATGCAAAGGTGTGATGGAGTACAAGAGCTTGCCCTCCACCTGCTTAAACTTTTTTTAATGTAATACTATTAAAGTTGAGAATGTACATTGCTGACAAATGAATATCAAAGATTCCCAGTGCAATGTCTGGTGGTGTGCTTACTGACTATATATCTATTGCTAGCATTTCTCAAAGCAGTTTCCCCTGAGGAATGATTAATTCCTTATTTTGATGATATATTGTACCTCTTCCACATTGAAATGGTTTGCCATTGATGTACTGATAACACCTTAAGCAAAAGACAATGATAATCAAACTGAATTACACTAATCTTCAACAATCATTTTGGTTAGGGGCAAAGGGAACAGTGGCATGCTCCTTATAGTTCTTGTAAATATATTGTAAATCATTTAGCAATACTTTTTCTGCAAAAGTGAAAGACAAAAGAGAATAGAAAAGAAAAAAAGTGGAGAGAGAGAGAGAGAGCGAGACAGAGAGAGAGTGTTTATCTTTCACTGCCTCGCCAGTAAGGATGGTGCTAGTTTTCATGAGAGTATCTGTATTACTAAGGGTACCAGGAGAAGCAACATGCATGTCTCTCTAGATACAGAGGAAGTTAAGTAAATGTATAGCTGTGATGATTAAAGAAAGACTAGACAATCTTTAGAGCAAGTTTGGAAACTCATAATATGAGAACATAGCAGTGCTGGAGCAATGATGCAACAAAAACTAGATAAGCTTCCGATTGTGAAAATTATTAGAAAAAGGCAAAGAAAAGTAAGAAAAAGAAGTAAATACTGCAAGTAATAGAAATTTTAGAGGGAGACATTAGGACTGAGAATGTGAGATTAAGGTAAGAAAGGGGACAGAGTTATTTGTTCAGAGAATAGCTTACATAATGTAGGAAGACAAAAGATAGGTAAATGAGCCTGCAAATCACTCTGTATTTATATGATCAATTAGGTCTTGTATAAGCCAGCTCCATGACTTAGAGGAGTAAAGCTGTAACTATTAGCCATTAGTGGCTTGGGTGCTAGAGGGGGTTGTCTGAAGAAGACAGAGAGAAAATGAGGTATAATCTACTAGTCTTCCTATGGGGGGAAGGCCAAGGAGTACATGCCTGTAGTATGGACTCCCTGATGGAGATTACAGATCACAGACCATAAGCCTGCATATGAAAACAGTTAGTGTCATGTTGCAAAAAAAATCCTTTTTTATAGATGTCTGCACCACACTTGCTAAATAAGTCCTTATCCTTAAGGACTATAGTCTTAAAACAAGTTTTGTGTCATAAGAATGGAGGACTGCAATGGTCATCCCCCTTCATAAGGGAGGACTTTCAACAGATCCTGGAAACTGCAGACCCATTAACCTTACTAGTCTTATTTACAAAGCCATGGAAAGAATTATCATGGATATTATCAACAAGGATATAGGAGACCTCCAGATACTGGATCCATCCCAGTTTGGTTTGTCAAAGGAAGGTCATGCTTACTGAACCTGGTGAAACTCTTTGATAAGGTCATTAAAGCAATGGATGAGGGGAAAACAGTGCACACTAACTACCTAGATCTATCTAAAGCATTTGATACAATACCCCACTCGGGCATTGTCAACAACCTACCAGAGCTAGGGATAAACCCCTTTATAATATGCTGGCTAGCTAGCTGGCTCATTGATATGACCCAAGAGGTTATGATCTGCGACACCACCTCCACAAAGAGGCCATTCACCAGTGGAGTCCCTCAGGGCTTTATGCTGGACCCTCTCCTCTTTGGCATCTACTTCTCTGAGGTCAAAGTGAATATCAAAGACCTCTGGCTGACCAAGTTCTCAGATAATTGCAAACTGGGAGCAGTCAATGAACCTTCCCAAGATGAGACAACCCTTCAGGAAGTCTAACACAGACAAACATTTGGTGCAAAAGCCATGGCTTAAAACTCAGTGTCAAGAAATGAATTACAGTACCTTTTGGGAAGCCAGCCACCCTGAGTAACTATGTCTTCAATAAAATACCCTTAAAAATTAATTCACTAGTAAGGGATCTGGGAACTCATGTAGACAGTAACCTAGACTTTGACCAACATGTGTGTAATGTAGTAATAAATTCCTTCTATGTTGCTCAACTTATCAGTAAGGGCATGGCATCTAGGTTCAGTGATGTCATCAAACCACTGTACTTGTCCCTCATCAGAACCATCATGTTATGTACCTGACCAGACACAGGCAACAAATGGAACAAAAAGAATACAGGGAGTAAATAAAATGTCCTACACTGATCACTTCAGAGCCCTGTCTCTTCACTCTGTAGCATACAAACTACTGAGAGCTAATCTTTGCCTGATGTAGAAGGCATTCCTGGACCTTGTTTGATGAACATTTTGCACATCCACAAAACAAACCACTTCAGAACTATTAGATCAAAAGACCTATATTTTGCTTGTGGTATATGTGAAGATATGTGAAGGCTGCCAGCCTAGCTAGATAGAATTTTGTAGATAATTCTGTCATTTGTAAATATTAATAAACCACAGGCTTGTTCTCTTAAATGGAAGAAAATCCTGTTAAATGCTGAACGTCAAAAATGTAACAACAGTGCACTCTGCTGGAAGAAAGCTGATAAATCAAGCCTTGTATGACTGTTTGATCTCAAACTCGTAACTGTGATGTCTGAACCAGCAAATTCTTTCTATTGTTTTGAGAACAGAGTTAATTGCTAGATTTTACACATATAATGTCTTTAATTGCTGTGATTTCCTAACCAGGTGCACGCTTACAAAGAAATGTAAATGCAGAGTGTCTGTTAGTCTTGGAAACCAGAGAATTGTTAAGAATGATATAATCTAAAATAACTCAGCAGGATGTATTATAAATTTAAAGGACTTTCTCAGAGACAGAGAGGGAGCATTTTGGATTTTATCTAAAGCTGACAACAACTCACCAGTACTCTGCTTTGCTCTATATGCAAGTTTATTTAGAACTGTGATTGCTCTTAGATATAGATAGAAAACAGTAAGTTTAGTCTAGCTGTTTTCTGTATTGATTTCAGAACTATTCTACAGTATTATTTTAAGCATTTTCCTGTGATCTCTGAACGCTTGACTAGCACTGTGTAGTAAGAAGTATTGTCTTGTGTTTTTATTATTCATTATTAAATATTTTTAAACCTTTCAGCTGTGGCTGTTTTGTATATAGATAATTTAAGCTCTAGAGTACATTGCATGTATATAGTGATACTGGCCAAGCCACTCCAATAGCTTTAGCCCTGGGTCACACTTACTATTTGGATAATAATATTGCACAGTAATAATTGGACACCCTTTGGTAAGGGCCTTTTTAGTAGCTGATATTAGTGGTTGGTGGCAGGTGGTACTACCTTATAGACTGGCAGGAAGGTGCATAGCTGTAAAACCTGTGCCAGCCTTCCCCAGGAGTATCTGTGTGGTTGTATATAATCTTATCTGTAAGTGTGTGTGTGTCAGCTACTTAGGTAGGGACACGAAGCACTGGTTGGACAGAGAGAGTGCTGGAGGTTTTAGCATGACCACTAGGCTGAGATCTGGACCCTATAGCTGAGCTATTGGGGAGTCTTATTAAGGATCTGGATAGAAAGGCAGAAACCATCCCCCACTGATGTGATCTCTGTATGCTCTTAAGGGAAATTGTACATTACTGTGTGTATATTTGTTATCCTTCCCAATGTGGACGCCCCTCACTGGTGTTAGTGGTGAGGATTGAGGCTCCTTGATTACTGGGCCAGTGCATGGGCATCACACTGTAAATAGGACATGCTGGAGAGACAGACATGTTTCTCAGAGAATTCCATTCCATTGGAACAGGCTTCCCATCCATGTGAGACAGAGTTCCTCCCAAACTCTATTTAAGTGCAACTTAGACCAATGGATGGCTAATCGGAAATGCACCCCAATCTAAACCTATGTCTCTGATGGAAAGAGGTAGTCAGTAAATCACCTCCTATATAAATCAAATTTGTGGGTCACATTTGGGTTGCACAGCTAGGCCTATAAGGGCCCTAGTGGTCATTAGCCTAGCCTTGGAACCTATGACTCTATAAATGTACTGTCAGGCTGTTAACTCTGGTGGAACAAGTAGGTTGATTAGGCAAATGGGACGAAGGCTGGATGGTCACCTGGAAAGGGGGTAGTAAAAAATATTAATATTATGGTATAATCGCTGATTACCATTTGTAAGATTACTTAGTTCTAAGCATGAGAAGTATAAGGCGTAAGTCTGCTAAATACTGGACTCAGGATATGTTATAAAGCACCACTCTATAAAGCACTCTGTAGTGCAGTCTCAGAGATAAGTTCAAGGGATATGGGGGTGCAGGGACCAAACGCAAAAGTATTTTGTTTTGTATTTTTTTCAATACACACACACACACACACTTATATATGTATGTGTGTGTGTGTGTGTGTGTGTGTGTGTGTGTATATATATATATATATATATATATATATATATATATATATATATAGTGTGTGTGTGTGTGTGTGTGCGTGCGGGTCATATTTCGAGTTGCACTTGTGTCATAGCACTTTGCTTAACTTGCTCGGCTTAATTTTTTTGTCCACTAGCACACTGATTGTGCAACCTTCCTGTATTAAATTTATAGATGTGCACTCTATGGAGTGTTGCCAGTTAAAAGATCTTGTATGCTACAGCATCGTAGGCTATACAAGGAAACAGGGCCAATAGGCCTTTTACAACTTGCCAGTACCCACCCTAGGCCCTACCTCTCTTTTCAAGGCAGGAGAGGCCAGACATACCAGGAATGAATTTGTGAATGCCAATTCAGTTATCTAGCTCCCTGCTGATGGAAGATAATTAATCACACTGTTTAATTTGGAGAGAATGTTTTTTTCCAGATAGGCAATATTCTCTGTGGGACAAATGTATCTCTCCACCTTGTTTTGTTGATTTGCATACTTCTCAGCTCTCCAGATTTTCACAAAATGTCCAGATTTTTGCCTCATATTTTTGGTCTGTTCCTCAAAATTTGTGGTTTGGTTTTCTGCCAAATCACTGAGGACTGAAGTCACTAAATAATGACATACATTTGAGTTTCAGGCTTCATATCCTTCAGAGAACGCATGCTAATGCAAAACCTATTAATCTTTCAACTTTCTAAGTTTGTAAGAGAAATATTCACAAATTGTCCCTATTTTTGGGCCTTTGTCCTCCCATTATTTTAGACTTTACCCAGATTACATGCACTAAGCAGTTGAGTGGTATGGTTTAAGAAGATTTAGCTCCCTGGTTCTCGTATTTGTAGGACTGTTTGATTTATGAAGGTATAAGATGTTTTCTACTACTGGATTTCTATATGCCCTAATAAGCAAGACACATCATCCCTAAGCAGTATAATAGGATACTGAATACAGTGTTATAGCTTCCATTTTCTCCTGGTAGCTCAGAGTTTTTATGCCTTTGATCTCTTCAGTTAGGAACCTCTGTTGTCTTTCCAGTTACTTGATATGTCTAATGAGATACTTTCCAACAGGGGCATTGTGTTCTGTAAATGGCCTAATCAGTGCAGAATACAAGGGGTAAGGACTTCTTTTGATTTTGAAGCTATACCTTTTTCAATGAGTTGCACAAGGTAAAGGATGTTCTAACCGTAGTTACAAGATAATGATCAAATGAGAGGGAACAATCTACCCATATTCCAAGATCTCTTACTAGATTCTCATTTTGAAGTGAGGTGTTGTCTATACTTTAAGCTGGAGGAAGGGATTTTATTTACCATATGTGACAATATCATACTTTCTGGCATACATTTTAAGTCAATTCTTAGTGCACCAGTTATTAACAAATGTAAGCTCATGTGGGGGGGACTTGAGGATGGCACCCAGTTTACAATCAACCACAAACTCTGTTAATCAGAGATCCCCATTTCTGATTTGATGATCAGAGAAGTAGACGCAAAATAGCAGCAGCACCAACACAAATCCCAGGGGAACTCCGCTAGTCACCTTTGCATTCTCTGAAGAAACAACCACCACCATCAATGTGTGTGTTGTGACTGCTGGTGTGTTTTGAGAGCTGAACTTTTGGAGTGGTGCTCTGGGCAGCAGTATGCTTTTTGCATGATAGCCCTAACTCCCATGATAGCCCTAACTCATCCACTGATGAAAACAACACAGCAAACATGGCATTCAAACTCAATAAAAATTAATGTCAATCATATTGTGAGATGTAGCAACTTTATATCTTAAAGACTCCCTTGTGTATGGAATAAACTCCCCCTGTCAGTTAAACTCAGCCCATCAGGTCACACCTTCAAGAATGAATTGGATGACTGTTGTCTTGGAGTTGTTCATGAAAACCTGCAAGTTTGATACCAGATAACAGTAATACATAGAATACTAAATAGAAGGAAACTGTTGGATATTAATAACATAGACCTTGCCATTTTCTCATTAGCTAGACTAGCTTGATGTATTTAAACTGCTGGAAAAACTTCTTTCTGGGCCCATAAAACATAACACTATCTCTGTTCATTGTGATACTAACAATTACTTCTTCACACCCTTAAGCCACAAGAAAAAAAATCACTGGCAAAAATATTAGAAATACTTGAATCTCAATGTTATCTTAAAAGAAATTATCTCTGCTCCAAAATGGAATGATTATTGTTACTCTAAAAATATGTTATTTAACAATTAATTAAAGCAACTATGCAGGGAATACAACACCAATATTTACTTGGAGATCTTTTCTGAAGACAATAATATTTTGCTGATGGCATGCTACATCTCAGTGATTATGGCCCTGGATTTGTTTACAGTAAAATATCAACCTTTTATTGGATTTTTTTATTTTCCTTGAATACCATAATATATATATATATATATATATATATATATATATATATATATATTCATGTATATATATATATATATATATATATATATATATATTTTTTTTTTTTTAACAAAAGGGCTACTAATTCTTTAAAACTTGTTTTACTTTAATGCTCGGATCTTGGCAAATAAACACCTTGAGCTCTCCTATATCCTAGGTCATGGGAATGCTGATTTTGCCACAATTACAGTGGTTTGGAGTTCAGAATTTTTTTTTCCTGGATACAAGAAAATTAAGTGTCTGAAGCAGACAAAGAATGTCCTAGTTCTGCTGAACAAATAACATAAAATATAGTTTCCATTAATTCCTATTTGGAGATTGTAGTGCTTAATTTCCAGGGACATTTAGCCATGTAAACAATCCTACTTATTCGTTCATACAGGTACTCATCCATGGACAATACCAAGCATCAGGATTTATTTCACTGATTTCTGTGACACAATACTAATTGGGGATTTTAATTATCCAGGGATCAATTGGACATGTTTTTTTCTAAATTAAGACATGAACAAGATTTCCTTGGCTTTTTTATTCATCACAGTTTGACTTGATTAACTAATGTACCAACACTGGGCAATAATATTCTTGGTTTAGTTCTTACTAACAGCGAACACAAAACTTTCAAGCTACATGTTGACCTCCCTGTGGGTAACTCAGACCATAAACCCTTGTCACCAGGATTTCCTGTGTTAAAAGATTACTGCCTCGTGTTAGTAAAAAATATGATTTCAATAATATGCTTCACTGATTTATGTGATTTTATTAATAGGGTCCCCTGGTTCACTTAATTTATTGATTCAAAAAGATGATGATTTTTTTTTTATTCAAACAATTTTTGTTAATTTCTAGAAATAGCAATAAATGAATACATGTGTATATTGAGTAAATTATTATAACAAACTATATACAATATTTACAATTGGCCTAAATAAGAAGAACAATCTATTAATGAGTTTTTTGTTACACAATAACAAACATTTCAACTTTGCTCTCTATTAGGAGATGAAATGGAGCTAGACTTTAATGTTACAATAAGAGAAAGAATTTTCTTCCAAGGGTTGTTGGTACATTTTTTAGGAATAATTCTTGACTCTTTGACTTTTATTTCCAGTAGCGCTGTTTCTTCCAGTAAAATCAAGAATTATTCAATACTGGGCTCTGAGGATGATTTCCATTTTCTTGTAATACACTTTCTAGCAACTGCTAGTATGGTCCAGAGGAGGTATAAGTAATTTTTAGACATTTCATTTACTTCATTAACATTCAGCAAAATCAAAGACTTAGTATAAATGTGTCTGTGAAGATGGCTTGAAGAAAGTTAGTGATCTCATCTCAATATTGTTTGATTTTATTACAATCATAAATTATGTGGGAACAAACAGCTTTGCAACTTTGTGAGCATCTCCAACATAAAGTGTTTTAGCAAGGATTTATTTTACCTATCTTATTAGGAGTATAAAAAGCTCTGTGTAAAAATTTCCATGTGAAGATCTTCCAGGATTGTATAGTAGAGGTTAATTTGGTAGAGTACAGTAAATTAATTTTGCTTTCAGTTGATAAGTTAATTGCATGTCCTTTAGTGATGAAGTTCCAAAATGTTTGCTTAAGATTTAATTTATAATTTATTAAGATTTTGTATAATTTTGATGTTAAATTTGTCCAGTTATGAGTATTATAAACCACTTTCTGTATGAAGAATATTAATTTAGGTTCAGTTGTAAAGGAATAACTATTGATTATTCTGCAAAGTTCTTGAGCATAAGATAAAATACTTTGAAGAACAAACCAATCTGTGGTTTGAATATCAAATATATTTCCTATTTGTTGTATATCTAGTACTGACAAGCTTTTTATACAGTGTTGCCAACAAGTGAAGTTTTTTAATTCCCATTCATTAAAAATACTTTTATGGATTTTGTTTAGGAAGCTTTTTGTAATTCTGAAGGGAATTATCAATGTCCACCATAACTTTATATGAATGATGGAATTGATGAAAGATCTAAATAGACTGAAAATGGAATTTACATAATTTAAATTAGTGAGCTTCACCATATTGTATTGTAGATTAGCACATAGTATATACCAGAATGTATTGACTCAATCATTTAGCAGTAGGTTTTTTTTCTAATTTGTTTTCATTTAAAAAGATGGGTAGTATGAAGTGTTTTCCAAGCTGAGGAAAAAATAGGGTCTATCCAGATAATAACTATTTTGAAAATTGAAGCCTTGATATATGTTTCTAGATCTGGGAAGTTGATTCCTCCTAATTCCCAGAGTCTAATATGATGAGAGTAGGCAATCCTAATTCTTTTTGGGAACCAGAGAAAGTTTAATAATATTTTATTAATGTCTTTTAGGAGTTATTTATTTGGTAACATAGGAATAGCTTGTGCTATGTAATTTATTTTTGGAAGTAGAACCATCTTTATTAATTGTAACCTGTCCTCAACTTTTAGAGATAGTCTATTCTATTTTACTATAAGTGATTTTAATGTAGTTAAAATATTTTTATAGTTTGTAGCTAGGGTTGTAGTGATATTTTCACATATTGAAATTCCTAACTATGGGTTTTTTTTTTTCAAAAACATGTCATTAGATTTTGTATCACTTATACGTAGGCCTGAACTATGAAAAAAAATGCGGATTGTATATCTAATTCCTATAAAGATTCTTCTGAAACATCCAGAGTGAGTAGGATGTCATCTGCAAAAAGCATGATTTTGGAGAAAAGTTGACCGTATATGTCAATAACTTTTATTTTTGAGTCTTGACGTATTACAGTCACAAACAGTTCTATTGCAAGAGCAAATAAAATGGGGGACATAGGGCAACCATGTTTGATGCCTTTGGAGATTTTAATTGCTTCTGGGGTAAAAGGGCCAAGTTTCACATAACCAGGATTATTTATATATATATATATATATATATATATATATATATATATATATATATATATATATATATATATATATCAAAGATACGAAGTGAGGGGGGAAATCAAAAATTTCTAAAGCTTTAAAGAGATAATCCAATTTTAATGTATCAAAGGCCTTTTCAATGTCGAGTGTTATTAAAAGGGCTTCTCTGTTATCTCTATTTAAGATGTCTATAAGAGTTAAAATTCTTTGGATATTGTCATAGGTATGTCTATTATAGATAAATCCTATTTGATCTTAATTTATAATATGTATTAAAGTTTTTTGATTCTATTAACTAGGATAGACATGACAATTTTATAATCATTATTAAGTATTGAAATTGGCCTATAAGAGCGACAGTGTTACTGATTCTTATTTTCCTTTAAAATGGGAGTAATTAATGAGTATCTCCATGAAGGTGGTATTAAGTTTTGAGCTTGTATCTCATTTAGGGTTTTGTGATAGAGATATAACCGAAGATGGAAATATCCTGTATAACTGAATTATAATTCCATCAAATCCAGGAGCTTTGTTGTTTTTGCTTTCTTTAATTTTATGAACTATTTCCTTAAGGGAGATTTGTTTTTGAATATCTAGTTTTAATTTTTCTGGAATTCTATGTTAGATAAATTAGTATCTAAATCTAATGAATTGAAATGTGTATTATCATTTGATTGATAATCAGTGTAATGATACTTAAAGGCTTCAAGGATGTCACTAATGTCTGAAACTGTTTTATAATTTCCCCTTCATGTATAATTTTTGTAATATTATTTTCAGTAGTTTAGCTTTTAACTCTCATTGCTAGATTATGGGAATGTTTTGGTGACATCGAAAATTAATTAATTTTTTAATTTTTCTAGAGCCGGGTTAGTTTCAGGAGTTAATATTTCATTATATTTTTTTATTTGTCTTCAATTGCTTTTTTCTTCATAATTGAATTATTAGTATCTATAATTTGTTTTTGAATATTATCTAATTCTGATTCCTATTATTTTGTTTTATTACTAAACCATGAAAGAATTTTACCATGAAGATAGGCCTTCAATGTGTCCCATAGTATTACTAAGTTTGTTTCTCCAAGCTGATTGGTTTCTAAGAAGCATTGTATTTCAGAGTCAAACCAAGGTTTAAATTGTTTTAATTTAGTAATATATGCCAGTATTCTTGTTGTAAAAATTAATCTTTTAAAATATGTTTCAAGTTTAAGGATAAGTGAATTATGGTCTGATAAAGAACAAGTAATTATAGAGAAATTGATTATTTTCATGTTCAAATCTTGCGATATGTAAATGTTGTCAATTCTAGTTTGTCAAATCCTGTAATCTCTATGAGAAAATAGTAATGAGTTTGTGAACCAGCCTAGCCAGATATAATTTTGTAGATAATTCTGTTATTTGTAAATATTAATATAAGCCACAGGCTTGTTCTCTTAAATGTGAAAAGACTGCATTGGATATTGAACTGCAAAAATGTAACAACAGTGCATTCTGCTCTAAGAAAGCTAAGTCAAGCATTTTATTATTATCTTTGATGTTAAAATTCGGAGCTGATATGTCTAGAGGGAGGCATCCTGCCTATCATTTTAAGGCCGGAGTTAATGGCTAGAATTTGCATGTATAAATGTCCTTTATTGCTCTGGTTTCTGACCAGGGGTAAAGAATGTAAATGTAGTTTCTGTTAGCCTGGGAACACCAGAGAAGTGTGAAGAATGATGTCATGTGAAGTAGCTCTGTGTTATCAATTTAAAGAGAGAGAATCAGAGAGCGCAGAGCATTTTTGTCTTGAAAACATTCAACTCACCACTCTGCCTGTTCTATATGTAAGTTACTTAGAACTGTGTTTTCTCTTAGATATAGCTAAAAATTAGGAAGATTAGACTAGTTTGTTTTTCTGTGATGTCAGAACTTTCCTACGGTATTATTTTAAGTATTTCTCTGTGATCTCTGAACCCTTGACTAGCACTGTCTAGTAAGAGGTATTGTCTTGTGTTTTTATTATTTATTATTAAATATTTTTAAACCTTTCAACTGTGGCTGTTTTGTATAGAGATAATTTAAGCTCTAAGAGTGCATAGCATGTATATAGTGATGCTGTACTAAGTCACTCCAAATAAGTATTTACTGTTTGGTTGCACTTACCATTTGGATAATAATAATATTGCACAGTAATAATTGGACACCCTTCATAAGGGCCTTTGAGTAGCTGATAAATATTTGTGGGTGGTGGCAGTGATTTCTACCATATAGACTGGTTAAAAGGGGCACAGCTGGAGAACCTGTGCCAGCCTTCCCCAGGAGTGTCTGTGTGGTTGTATAAACTCGTATCTCAAAGTGTGTGTGTGTCAGATACTTGGACAGGAACACGAAGCACTAGTTGGACAGAGAGGGTGCTGGAGGTTTTAGCTTGCCCACTAGGCTGAGATCTGGACCCTATAACTGTGCCAGTGAGGAGTCTTATTGGGGACCTGGAGGGAAGGGAGAAACCAGCCTCAGACTGACTGTAATCTCAGTGTGCTCTTAAGGGAAATTGTAGTTTACTGTGTGCGTAATTATTATCCTTTCCCTATATGGATGCCCCTCACTGGTGTTAGTGGTGAGGATTGAGGCTCCTTGATTGCTGGGCCAGTGCATGGGCATCTCATATTAATTGTTTGGCAGTGGTGGGGTATCCACATCTCATATTAATTGGTTGGCAAATACTAATTGGCTTGTAGTGGTGTGGGCACAGTGACTTCCTATAGCTTGTGTACAGTGATCACTGAAGGTGTTTTGCACTCTAAATCAGCCATGCAGTGAATACTCAGAGTCAGATCACAATTGTTTTATTTCTTTGGTTAGCTTAGTCAGGGCGAGCAGGCAGCATGTCAGCAGAGGAGTACAGAAAGCTGACAAGGAGCCGGCTGGCTGAGATGTGCCAGGCTAGCAGACTGGTGCATGGAAACATGACTAATTCAGACATGATTGCAGCTTTGGTCACAGCTGCATCAGAAAACAGCAACCAGGAGGATGATCAGAATGGCAGTGGTGATGTACCACCCTCAGAGAATGGAAAGCTCAACCTTTCTTCAGAGGACTTAAAACTCCATCTGGAGCTAAAGTGACTTGAGTTGGTGGCCAGGCGTTTGGAAATAGAAACAGCTGAGAGACCGAGATGTCTGCATGCTGAGGAGAATGAGAAACTGCCATGCCTGTAAGCTGAGGAAAAGGAGAAGCAGAGGCAGCATGAGAGGTAGATGCTGACTCTTTGCCAGAGTCATGGAGGTAATAGAGAAGGGAGTAACTGGACCCCAGAAGCACAAAAGGTCAGTAAATTACTTCTGCAGTTTAAAGAGGGGGATAATTTTAATAGTTTCATTTGTATGTTTGAGAGGGTATGTAAACAGTATGATGTTGACAAAAGGCTTTGGGTACGGTTCCTGACCCCCTTACTCCATGGTAAAGCTGTAACAGTGCTGTCTAAACTTGCTGATTGTAAATATTTTGATTATACTGCTGTTAAAAATCACTTGTTAGAATGTTTTAAGCTAACACCTGAAATGTAAAAGAAAAAGTTTTGTGAGCATAGACGCAAGGCAGATGAAAATGTATGTGAATATGTTGCTGTACTGAGCACTTATTTTCATAGGTGGGTGAGTGGATGTCAGGTCACCACTTTTGAAGGGCTGGCAGACCTTTTGGTGAGGAAACAAGCCCTTAGCACTTTGCCTGAGGACATGATGATCTGATTAGTTGATAGACAATGTGCTACTTCAGAGGAATTGGAGAAGAAGGGAGACCTATACATAGCAAGCAGGGCATCCCTGCACAGGAAATGGACCCCCGGTACTGCTCATGGGTCTAAAGGAACCCATGGTGGGCAGCACAGATTGCCC
The DNA here is from genome assembly GCF_019279795.1 of Protopterus annectens. Lineage (NCBI taxonomy): Eukaryota > Metazoa > Chordata > Ceratodontiformes > Protopteridae > Protopterus > Protopterus annectens. The sequence goes on from NC_056744.1 coordinate 1,274,748,964, forward strand.
CAACAGAATCTGCCAGTAGCAGGGGAAGCCACTATTCCAGGTACACATCCAGGACCTAGGGTTAACTGTTCTAAATGCAACCAGTGGGGCCGTGTGGCATACAGATGTCAGTGGAGGCAAGGTGGGGAACAAAACGTGAGAGAGCCAGTAAGTGGGAAAGACAAAATGCCAATAGTTGGTTGTCTTGAGACAACAGGTGTATCGAACTACCATCCTGCAGATGTCCTGATAGGGAAGGATTTGGATGAGGCAGCACCATGTGCTAATGCAGTTACACACAGTCAGGCTTCAAGACAAGTATGTGGATCTGATAGCCTGGGCAAGACCCAGACAGACTGCATACTTGCAGCCAGGACTGGTGAGGTGGTTACTTCAAGGAGGGAGCTACTCTGTAGCAGTGAGACTGAAGGTTAGCCACAGCTGCTTGTGGGTACTGATGTTCTGTTGGACAGAGTGACTGCAAAGGTAGAGGTGAGTAGTAGTACCCAGGCTGACAGCGAGACACCACTGTCAGAGGTTGCCAGACTTCCTGTGGAAGGGAAGCTGGGAACGGTTACAAAGAGAGAGTTGAGACACAGTAATAATTGGACACCCTTCATAAGAGCCTTTGAGTAGCTGATAAATATTAGTGGATGGTGGCAGTGATTTCTACCGTATAGTCTGGGTAAAAGGGGCACAGCTGGAGAACCTGTGCCAGCCTTCCCCAGGAGTGTCTCTGTGGTTGTATAAACCCTTATCTCAAAGTGTGTGGGTGTGTCAGCTACTTGGGCAGGGACACAAAGCACTGGTTGGACAGAGAGGGTGCTGGAGGTTGTAGCTTGCTCAACTAGGCTGAGATATGGACCCTATAGCTTTGCCAGTGAGGAGTATTATTGGGGACTTGGAGAGAAAGGGAGAAATCTGCCCCAGACTGTGATCTCTGTGTGCTCTTAAGGGAAATTGTACTTTACTGTGTGTGTATTTATTATCCTTTCCCTATATGGACACCCCTCACTGGTGTTAGTGGTGAGGATTGAGCTTCCTTGATTACTGGGCCAATGCACTAGTGTCACAGAGTTATTCTCAAATTTTCACTCCAGTTTTTGAGAACTCTCCCTATAGGAGTAAGACGAAGATGTTTTTTATTAGTGGTCTCCGAGCTATCTAAAATACAGTTAACAAGTCTCCTCCAAATATCAAGTTGCCCTTATGGACTTTGTTAATGAGTTCTAGGTGTTTTCTAAGAGTTCCTATACCTATACCAGGAAACCAGTATAGACTGACCAATGTCCAAATTCTATTATTGAATCTTATTATTACGATAGCTATAAGTCCTTTTTTGTCATCATAATTATAAATAATTTGAGGAATAATGACATTTTTCTTACAAAGTATTAAAACTTCCCTAGTTTTTTTCATGTATGAAGAATGAGATAATATTATATATTCCACTGGGTTTCAGCTGAAATTATCATTTAATCTGAAATGAGATTCTTGGATAAATACAAGTTGCGCTTTGTTTAATTTTAGATATCATAGAAGATTAGATCTTCTCCTTGGATTATTTAAACCATTAATGTTTAGAGATAGTAATGTTAAAGCCATCTAATACTTTACTTATTAGGTGATTAAGATTTGAGACCTATTCCAATATTTTCAATTCTGAAGAGAGCATTCATTTTTTGTTTATGTTAGTATTGAACTATATAATCAGATTAGTTCTTCCTCGTAAAAGGCTGAAAGAAATAACTAGATTAAGGTTAATAGAATAGAAAAAAGATAATGAAAATGATTCAGTATAAATAACTAAACAATTAAAAAAATAATGGATCCCACTAACCGACATGGAGTGAAATACACTCCTAATCTGAAAAAACAGAAATATTCTATCAGATTATCCCTCATGACAGACAAGAGAATATTGTTGTAATTGAGCTCCGAATAGAAGTTGTAGGAGAAGTTATGTTACTTGAAGTAAAGATAACAGTTTCTATAGTTGGCAAACTAATTATATAAGATTATTACAATTCAAAGAAGGAAATTAATGTAAATCTCACTTAAATTTTCAATACTCTGTGTCTAATGTGAAAATATAGAGTACATTAGATAGTAAACATACAAATTACAAATAAAGAATTCCTTGTGAAGTATTTACTAGTTTTAAGGTTAATCAAAAGAGAAATAAGTAGCTTAGCAAGAAGATAAGAATAATAATTTCCATTCATTTTTGATACATATCTGGAAAATCAAAAAAGCATATTTGTTAAACTATATATATGTTAAACCTATATTCCGTTATAGGCAAGTAGTAATAATCAGATGGGGTTGTAACAATTCACTTTGACTAGCATGTAGCAGATTGTCCAAAACATTTTTAAGTTTAGTAATTGACTTATCATGAGTAATGATATAAATGTAGCTGGAGGGAGTAAAAAGGCTCTTAATGTCTGGCTAAGAAAAATTAACAGTTTAAATATTATGACAGTTCTTGAGACAAGGTCGTCACTATTGTAATAGACAAATGAAAGATATGTGAGGTAACCAATTATGCCCTTAAACAGCAACTGAAACTTATTGTTGTGAAGCATATACACCGGATTAATTAGTGAAATGAGTCAATATTTGATATGACATGTAAGTATTTATGACTCCAAATGAACACCTAACAAACATTGGCCGGGATTCATGAAGCTTGGCGCAAGGCCGGTGTAAGGCTTGCACCGACCGTGCAGAGTATATATGGAGTAGTCGCGCCATATGCATATTAATGAAGGCGAGCAGCCGCCACAGCCACATGTATAGGAAACGTGCGCGAGTGCATGGGGCATATCGAAGTTGCGCACGGAGGCGTGTCAATGTCGGCTGTCGATGAGCAACCTAAACTGCTGAATATTATTTTCCACCTGCAATAGTAATCGCACCTATCAGTGTCCGTGGATACTGAAACGTATGCAAAGCATGCAAGATAGTCCCTGTGAACAGAAAATGAAGAAGCAAACAGAAATGCACGGTAGGGAATAATGGGTCCCTACCCTTGAACAAATGACATGAAAACCGTGTGCCCGTAGTCCAACATAGTGTTGATAGCTATACCATGTGGAAGTGGAACGTATCATATGTTAGCACGCCGCCAGTAGGTACGTCCAGCCCAATGGAGAGGGTCACCAGCTGACCCATAATGTGAGAGAGGGTACATAGCTGGGCAGATGTGTCCATAACCAAATACACGAGGAGAAATGTAGGTATATGTACTGACCGTATGTCCGAATCATAGCCCACAAGGCATGTAATAGTCACATACAATAGGTATGTCCGTATTTCATATACCAAATGTGATAGGAAATAGAATACGCATGTAAACGAAAGAGGAGCATATAAACAGCTACAACAATAATGATACACGTAGGCTGAAAGGAACAGTATGATCCGTACTGTCAACTAAGATTACCACCTGTCCCATTTTGTGAGCGACAGTCCCTATGTGGGCAGATGTGTCCTGACACAAACTTGTAAAAATGGCAAATGTCCAGAGATTATAGGACATAATTATACCTTAGATGTCATGTAATAGTTGCATTAAACAGTTATTCTCTGTACGTATATTACATAAATGTCTTAAGAAACAGAATAAGCCACCGAAATGCTACAAGAATAAGCTTAGATATAGGCAAGAATTGTACGTTCTATCTGCTGAACTGACTGTGGGTATGTGTCGGCCTGTAAAATGTGCTGTGTTCACTGCAAATGTCACACTGTGGCCAATTGAAAAGATGGAAACACTACCGTCGACTGTGGGGAGGCATTGTCCACAACAGTCGGATATGTGTAAGGAATAGCTTGGACATAGGAAAAGGTGCCATCCTATCAATGACTACAACAGGCTGGCAAAATCTGGAAGTCAGCGGTATAAGCTGAACTTGTATGTGACACAGTCGAATGGGTAGTACCCGGGTATACCAACCAAGTAATGAAAGTGAAGTATGGGCGTGTACCTATGTGTGTGTGGTATAGCATGTGGAAAGCAAACATGGCAGGATAGTCCACACAACCATAAAGGTACCTGACACATGTAGGGTAGTCAATGTGTTACTCTGGCCGTGTCATGGGCCAATAACCAAAGTAGTGATCTATGGGGTGTGAGGAATTCGCGTGCGAGGGGTGGATGGGTAATGGTAAAATCCTCAAAGGTGATACTGTGTCGTATGGAGAAAAGGTGAACCGGAGGTGTACGCGGGGGCAGCGGGTGAAGTGGAAAAAACACAAACACATGTAGAAACAGCTGCAAGACAAGCAGACAGGCCATAGTGTAGAACACAATCCCACAAACATATGAATATGGAAATGTGCGATACAAATGTATAGATATGTCACCGTCACATACCTACAGATTGGTCCTGATGGAACTGGCCATAAGAAATGCAACACACCTGGATGCATAATGGCCTACCCAGCATACCCTCCACATCACACAACCCACCCCCATACCAGAACGTCCACCAAATCCAGCCGTACTTGGCATACTGGTTCGTTGCAGACACAGCTACACATAGTGAACCCTACGCATATGTAGTAGGTATTGTCACTCTAGGCAGTGTCAGGATTGCAAACCATGTATCCCCTGCATGTAAACCCCCCCCTGCACATTTTTGTAAAGCCACAAAAATCTTGGGTATCTGCCTTGTTTTGGTCATGACCAATTTTTGGGATATCCCTCATGGGATAACTAACCTGTGTAAATAGTAGAATGGGTATGATGACATGATGTCCAATCCCATAGATATCTGGACAGAAGTCAGAACGTGCAGTAGAGGTCCATGACATCATCCAGCCCTAAGTGGTCATGCATAACCTACTACCCAGGATAAAACACCTTCCCGTGATGCACGTGTCCTGACATGAATAGGCAGGAGAATATATTGCACACATTCGCATAGTGGCAAACAGCATAAGGGTGAGGAAGACACTGACGTAAACAGGATAACCCTGATCAAGTGTGAGGGACACTTACTGTGTGCAGGCATGACCGACCATACCTGTCAACCTATGTGAGCAAGATATCTGGTCAGAGTCATGAATACAAGTGAGACAAAGGTCCAAAAGCAGGGACAATTTGTAAAGATAGCTCATAGAAACATAGACATATGATAGAATAACAGTTTGCACATTGGCATTAATGTCCGGAGTATGAAGTCTGAAACCCAACTGTCTGTCAGCATGTTCTGACTTCAGTCTTTAATGATGAGCTACTGCTGTGCCAGAACACAACAGCATATTACAGAGGTCCGTACCATACCACTCAACTGTCCAGATATTCGCAGAATGACCAGAGTTTTGCCTCATATTGTTGTTGTGTGCCTCCGACAATCTGCACCTGTCTGGTAAATAGCTGAGGATTGACATCACTAAATAATGAGAAATATTTTTAGTTTAAGACTACACATCCTTCAGAAAAGTCATGCTAATGCAAAACCTAGTATTCTAACAACGTTCTACGCTTGTAAGAGCAATAGTTAAAATGTGTCTCTATTTGTCCCCCCATCAGATAGGTTTTGCGCAGATTTGTTGCTCTATGAGGTTGAGAGGTATGGTCCATACATATTTACAGTAACAACCCTTCACATTTGTGTAATGTACAACTGCATACCTGTAGTCACTTCATGTCCAAACCAATAATCCCTGTATGACTGAATACAGTTAATAGTCAAATGTGAATGGGAACACCCCTCACCGTGGAGTATGGACTGTAACAACCCCACCCATAATATGTATTGCCAACAGAATAAGCTGCTGACAGGTGCCCAAACACATGTATCTATAAACACAGGTAAAAATTCATAATAGGGAGAAACTCCACGTCCATATGCTTCGTCTGACATTTGAACTCGGCCAGGGAAGTTCCGTTCACCAGGCGGACAAGCCTAAACCCAGATCACTTCGTGAACACCCTCACAATCAAAGTCCGGTATGTGCCAGGACTATATGCCTTGGTGTTCTGCATATCCTTGGAGTGATTAACAATGCAGCTGGGGTCCACAGCAGTAGGCAATAGGGAATGTGTAATATGTAGTACCACATTTTTCCCAGCAGGAGAATGGATGCCTGTGTTGTAAGTGAAGCGGTGAGGCATATGTTGATGTAGCTAAGTACTATGGGTATGCATATCAATGAGGCAGAACACCAATAGAATAGTGGTTCCGGCATCCCACCAATGTGAATGCAGTCCCGGTTGACCTACGACCACTGCACATATAACTTTAAAGTGTAATGAATGCGTTTGTGCTGTACACACATTTAAATATGTAAAGGTGAATGTGCATTTCGCATCAGTCCATAAACCAGAATACAGATATGTAACTGTTACGGTCAGAATTATGAAAGGCCACGTAAGCACAAAAATCTATTAAACATATGTAACCCACAATAAGGATATGCAAGTGCGCCTGCGCGTGTGTAATCCGCTCACAGCATAGCAAATGAATGCTGTTTTCTCCACGTTATATATACATGGCTCATACCTGTTAACCCTATAAAGTACAAAACCGGACAAAGCCATGAAAACAACTGGTACAAATATGGACAATCCCCAGATATTGTCCTAACAAACATAGAAAGTGGATAGAATAACAGGTGTGTCACTAGCATGGATTCTCTGAAAGGTATGAAGTGGTAACCTGAAATGCTTGTCATTATTGTCCAACGTCAGTCTTTAATGATATGCCACTAAATTGCCAGATAGACACAAGGTTATGAAAAATGGACCAAAGATAAGAGGCAAACAGCTGTACAGTCATCGTAAATCTGTACAGTTGAAAGGTATGATATGGATATATATATATATGTGTATACACATATATCCACAGACTTAAACCAAAGCTAAATATGAAATGAGGAATGTACAGACATATATGGACATATGTATTGCAACCAAAACGCTACATGTCTGAGACATGTCAGATGGAACATCACAATGTGTGAACCCATTGCTGGGGCATATAACACAATGGTGATGCCCGTGGTCTGCCCATATCACTGCTCACTGTGCAGTACTGTTTTGTGTACTACACATTTTGTTCCACTGTATAGTACATATGCCTCCATTGTAGAACACCTCCACCGTTGTATGCACAGCTGGACACACATGTAGCAATGACAAATACTGTGGTGTCATGTCTGTGTGTCATTTAATTTGTATATATTGCACATGGGTGGCCTGTGTGGATGATGGGTGATGCGACCTGTATATCCATGTATTAACTGGCCACATAGCGAATAGATCTATGCTTTGACATGCCTGATACCAATGACAGTCTCACCTGCAACAGACTCTTGTCTGTGCGGCACGTCAGAGGTACCTGTATAGGGTGACACAGCAGTATGAACATTATCCATGACTGTATGACAGCCACAGGGTGCACAGTGCAAGTTAACACATTTGCCTGTACAATAGCATATAGTAAGCACATGTGTGCATACCATACCTCTCAACCTCTTAGAACAATAAATGTGGACAAAGCCTACTATGATGGGGGACAAATAGGGACAACTGTGACATATTGCTCTTACAAACTTTGAAATTTGCTAGACTAATAGGTTTGCATGCACATGGTTTTTACACGGAATGTGCAGTCGTAAACACAAATGTATGTCATCATTTAATGTCTCCATTCCTCAGCTATTTGCCAGAAAGGGACAGATATTAAGGGGAACACACCGACAATATGAGGCAGACATCTGGACAGCCTGCAAATACCTGTACAGTTCAGAGGTATGGTGCATACACAGGGTAGCATAATGTAGCAAGCAGCATGTGTGTCCACATACCTTGCATATGTTGTTACATTACATGATGTACACTGACACATGCACGTACGTGGGATATACTGGCCATATGTTCAGTACTGACTTACCAGGCAACTCCAGGCTCATTGGTTGGGAGACACCCACCTCCACGATGGCAGCTAGTGTTTGTGGGAGCTGTTTCGAGGGTGTCCCCAGACTGGCCAGTAGCTCCTCTGTGTGTGTGAATGGAGGCTGGGTTGGTGGCCCACCACCTGTTCCACCTTGTTCCCTGGCGATTGCAATGGCATGCTGTTTTGCATGACGTATCAAGTCTGTGCAGTGTCTGCGCACCTGCTGGTAGGTGCGGTTGTGGCCACCCACTTCGTTGACCCTCCTGAGTAGATCCTGCCACAGGTCATCCTGCTGCTGTGCATGCTGTGGCACATGGTTTAATAACACCTCATAGTTCTCATAGAGGTAGGGGATTAGGACATCATCCTCCTGTCATCTGTATGCTGGTAGGCGTGTACGAGGCATTATCTGTAAGACATGATGAAGGTGACAGGTCACATTTACAGACATATACAGTGATACTGCTGCACATACATTTCTAGTACATCTGCACAGCTATCTTTGCAAATCAACATGACACTATCACGACTGGCATGTATGTGTCACACACATGTAACACCCATTATGCATTGGATATCATCCCCATATATGTGTGTCACCTCATTAGTGTTCCTACTGCATGTGACGTGTGTCTTCATGTGGGCATGTCTGTTTGCCTGCACTGGTGTTCCTACCTATCTGCACATGCCTGGATGTATCCACAGTAATGCTGTTGACCTTGATGCTGTGTATATGTCACATATCAGCACAGACACAGCCTTAATGGACTTGGGCAGTGACAATGCACCAAGTACACATGGAAACCTGTACATGCATCTGTTTTGCCATAGACATCTACACTGCACTGCACAGCTGTTCAACATCCTGCCACAGATCGCCTGTGTTGCATATGTGATAGACATGGGACAATGGCTAGTCGGACGTCATTCGCAGGTAAGGTTGTTGGCTATAGCATGTACGGGCTTGGTTTACTAGCTGTATCCGACACCCATTATGCCACCGCGAGGGGCATCAGTGACACATTACTGATCCAGATAGTTGATACTACATCTACCATGCGGCCATCACACCATGTATGACAGGGATGATATGTGGAGCTATGTGGACAAGGCTGCATGGTATGGTGGGAGTATGTCACAGATATGGCACAGGGATCTGTCCAGCATGTGTCCATCCTAGTCATAGGTCGGTGGTTGTCCATGACATATGTCTTTCAGATCAGGCTATGGACATGTAGCATGTCCAACAGCATAGTGTGGCATATGTCTATATGCAAGGTGGATAGCATGCTGCATACTGGAGGTGAGTATTGTGGAGGCTGGTATCGGCCATCCACGCATGGGCCCTACCCCTGGAGGGTGATATGTGTTCCAATATTGGTCACACGGGTGCTGTGTATGCCTGTCCAATGATCTCTGTGCTCATGGATACCACCCTGTCATGTCATGGGTACCTCGGATGACTACCTAAAGGGCCAGGGAGACATTCCCCTAGTGGTGTCATTGCTGATATCATCCACCAGAATGTGCACCTAGGTCACACACCTCACACACACAGCCCATTCTGTATGTTGTTCACAACACTGTGACAACTATTGCCCATAGGTCATGGCCATTCACATTCTCACATACACAGATGGCTGACATTTGTCTGTGTGTTATGGGCTACAATGTGGGTGGGGTACAACACATTAACCCTGATTTACTGTCGCTGACACCGTGTGATATGCACATGTCCCTGTAACACCTTTAGTAGTTGTGAGTCTGTCAACAGACCACTAGTAGAACACTCCTGAGACATACAAAGGCATTTGTAGTCAAACATCCATACTGTCTTGTACATCTGTACTGCTAACATCTACATTGATAATGGTTCATGGACTTGCAGACCATACCCGGCAGTGTTCTGATGCAGTGCCACCAATCATGACTGTCGTCAACACGTGTGGGTTGATATTATCCAACACCCTATCTGTATTGTATGGGCATGCTCGGCACTTGTTCAGAGCTTCTTGGCATGTTATGAGCTGCTGCTTAGTTTAGCACCCATTTCACACCAGTCCTCACAGGTACACTGTCTGTCCATATATTTCCAGCTTGCTTAGAGTACAGCAGTTGTTGCACACACATTACTCACATATCTTGTGAGACATGGTGGTTTATACGGCGTGTCCACCTGGCACGTACCACTTATATACAGGCATGTCCAACTGGGACGTACCAGTGCTATTGCCTGTCACTATGATGAATATGTTGTACATGTGGCAATAGAGCTATTCTCATGCACACAGTCAATGCACACCTCCCAACATACAACAGTACAGCCTGAGGGGGATGCACATATGCAGCCCTGCTGGGGGTTATACTGTTACCAACCCTGACTGCACCTGACAGTCATGTGGGGATGTGCAACATTCACAACACACCCCACTCATCACATAGTCCCACATGATCCCCACCACAGGCCACACATACGGAGACACCTTGTACAGTACCCCTCCATACTGTGTGTGGGCACCAATGGCAGCCCACATCACCAAACACAACCCCAGCAACCTATAGCCCACAGACACGTGTGCCAATCACATACAGCCAATAGGGTGTCATAACATACACAACAAACCTGCTATAGGTGACTGTCAGCGGTCACACTGCTGTTCCACTCAGCAGGCTACACAAGGCGATAGTCACTTACATCCTGCTGTCAGGTAACTGGTTCTGCAACATAACCTATGCACACATGCCACCACTCAGCAGGTACGATGTGACTGTCATTTTCCATGTTTGTGTGACTGAAGTTGTATCTCAGGGCACAGACTACATGTGCAGGGACATGCAATAGCCCACCAGTGTTTTAGCCATGATGGTACGGTCTCAGCCTTGGGGAGCATTTTGTGGTCATCCGGACCTGTTACCACTGTACAACAAGCAACTGTGTCACTCCCAACAGTTGTCCATGCTTCTGCTGTCATTCCACAGGCATCTGGTATACGTCCACTTTGACAGACCTGGTCAAACAACATGATGCTGTGGCACAGTTGACCTGCACCTGTCAGCCCTGGGAGTACGGATCACATGTTGGACTCTTGCTGCTTTTATACTGCCTGTCTTGCACACTGTCCAATAACAGTCACCACCAGAATGGGAAATGGCTATCGAAACATGTGGTCATGTAACACATCCTCTGTGACGCACGCAGGCAAGGCACACCTGATACTGCACCACTTCAGTATCTCTGCAGTGACTGGGACCTGCCTCTTGGCTCTGCAGAGCACACCTGCAATGACTGGTTATAGACAGACCGTACCTCTCAGGCACGTACCTGGACTGGCACACCCACGTCTGAGGTGTCCCCATATTCCACTATGTTGCACACACATCCCGGCTGGTTACTTAGCACAATGCATCACCGGTGCTCCACGTGCAACTAACTGTGTCCAGAACTGCTATTCACAGTATTACCAGCTGCGGATTCAACATACCCCACGGTTACCAGACCTCATTTCATGGTGTACTGGACAGTTGGGCTCATACTGCTGCTACTGATGTGAGACTGACAGTAACCCAAACTTAACTGTGATAGCCGCACATGTACTGACACATTAGGCGTACGCTGTCCGTGAGTCATAACCTCCACTCGGCTGATTCGACCCATACACACCACCTCCAAGACCAACAGTATCCTTGACATGGACACTACCAACATGTGACTGCTGTTCCACACCTGGGGTTATCCCCTCATTGGTGGGGTCCGAACATATGCTACTCACCCTTGTTATCCACATACCGGCATCACACACTTCACGGCATACACAGTAGATGAGTACTACAACACCTACTACAGATGTCATATGACAGCGGTACTGGACGTCATGACACACGTGCAGGTGGACAATGCACATACAAACGCTGAGACATACCCCAGTGCACTTCATTAGCATGTACACGACAATATGGATCATGCTATTCCACACTGAGCCATGATGGTACACACCAGATAACAGACACCACTCTGGGGGTGCGGTTCCATGGACATACTTTACAACAGGTGGGGGCTGTTGCACAGTGGTGTACATTCCCATGGGTAGGGTAACCCACTGGTCAGCCTCGGTAGGGCCACAGGATCCCTCATCACATACTCCATAACTAGCTACGTACACATTACTGCGACACATTCCGAGATGTACCACAAGGCATTATGGTGGTATGTCAGTAGTCGTATGCAATACCCACATCTGCTCACACATACAACTGTCACTCTGGAACATGACAGTAACAGGTGATGTTGGCAACATGCTGTCTGATGGCTTCAATGCTAACATTACACCCTCTCACTCCCTATGGGGCCACATTCTTTGCAGGAACATTGCGGTGTACCTGCGGTCACACCTACACAGTACTGACCTGCACTCTATATGTCCTAGAACACTGGCCCCTTGTCACCCTACAAAATCCCAGGCTGTGATGTCAACAGACCTCTGAACGACATGTCTCCCCACTGGGACACCATATTCAGTAATAGCCTTGTACCAGACATTGTGGCCCCTGACTGGCACACAGCAACAGTTACACTCCACACAAGTGGTGCCACAATGCACGACAGGGACTATTGCCCTACACACCTCACTGGACTGTTCTGCACAGCTATAGGGCACATCATCATGGACAACATTTGCTGAGTCTTTGTTGTGCTCCGGTCCTTTGATGCCAGCTGGGTTGGTCCTGTTGGGGCCACAGCATGCCTCCTACACCTGTTGAACATCTTTCATACAGTTGCCAGAGTAGCTGATGATGACACGGGGGTCCACACAGCCTACATTGTCCTCTCACTGCCTTACAGCACCGTTCTCCATTCTGGTATTAACAACATACACATCCACCTGCACATCAAAACATATGTCTCAGGATGTTATGCAGAGTGGCTAATGGACGGGACACACACTGAGGGTGGCATACCATATCACATACTGCATTCCAGTTACACTTGGCATACCACAGTCCTCAGTCATGGGGCCCTCATGTTCGGTATATGCTTCCCTGAGGTACAGGCTACCACTGAGGGAACTTCCCTGCCTAGCTTTACAGACCACTGCATACCAAGCGCCATTGTTGATCCACCAGCTGATACAGACCCCATCCATATGGGTGTCACTGTGACGGATACCTGATATGAACATCATGGCCTCAACCTGCATGACACTTGGTATGAACATAACCTTTGCAGTACACCATCCACCCACTGGTTATCACATAGGTGTTAGTCCCCTATATACATGTCGCATTGTACGTGTTTGTACTACACATGTATGCCGCACACACTCCTGTGATTACCACATGGTCACTGTGGCGTGGATATCCTTCTACGTGTCGACACTTGTCTGTACTGGGTGTGTAGCTGGTACATAGGCACCCATTGTACCTCTGAACACCGGACTTATACACACATCCATGGGTACAACACCCCGCTTTGGGTGTACCTTACACAACAGCTACAGCTTTACATCATTCAACATTAAAACGCCATGACGTTTATTGAGCTATGACAGTTAAAGTTTGCGGCTGAAGTAAAGACACCACGTCGGTACACATTTGCAGACTACATACTCAGGGGTGACCTCTGCTGCAAAGACAGGGCCCATGTCTGCAAATATGTTAATGGATATACTCCGCATATGCAACATACACAATAGCCACTGTAAGCATGATGCTCATGGATATGTGCACACATGGGACAGTGTGTGGGATGTGCTTGGGGGTTGCATTCCCAGACCGGACACTCACCATGCTTTGGGACAAGATTCCTATGTACATCACAAATGGACAGTCAGTAGCAGTGTTCATGTGATACCTCACTTGGTGGATGGTGGACACATGTGCAGAGATGCAGGTTACACATGGCTCTTCTGTTCACAGGACACTACCCTAGAGAGGTGCCACTGGTGTGCACACTGTAGTTGTTGTTACACATAGACTTGCCAGACTGCATGGTACCCCACTATGAACCTGTGGAGCTATTACATGTCTGCTGTGCATGGTTACTGGAATAGCCCTTCCATTTCGATTAGAGCTGTCACGCTATTACAATGTCCCGTGACTACAGGCCATATGTATCCTGTTATTGTACACGCCAATCATGTTCTTCTTTGTCTGTCACATCTCTTCTGCTATTCTAGTATGGGTGTAATGTTTGCATCCTTTGCAAATGTACAGAGTGGATTACATTATTTATTTCATCATAACTGTTTATACATAAATTAATTACATACTACTCACATCACTATACGATATCTTTGGTATGCATCATATGCCTGTTCTCCTGTGTAGCATATCTGACATATCAATCTACTGTACTATACATTACACATATGTTACATGGTATCCCATAATTCAAAGCATACTTGCACAGCGGGACCACCTTAGACATGTCATTCACATTATATGCCCATACACATGCGTACTGTTACAGTATATCCACATATACTATCCCCTGCTATGGCATGTACTTGTTGGACATACCCTGCCACTGACAGCGGGTCGTATGACATTGTTCTGTTTAAAGCCGTCATGTTGCTTCCCTTGTGGTGTCTGCATTGTTTACCTTGTGGCCCACTGCTGGACACACAACTTCTACAAGCGTTAGTATGATCAGCAAGACATCACTATATAAATACCATTTCCCAGTTTATGCATGGCGGACATTTTTAATTACTGCAAACCAGGCTATGCATACACTGACATAACTTAATACGGAACATACTATACATACAGTTAGTGTTCTACATACCTTGATATCGTTCCGGTATTTCGTCTCTATCTCGCTCTTCTGTATCACTCTTTAAACTGTTGTACGGCATGAGCATACAGTTTGCATATCTGGCAAGTCATCCTTATATACATCGATACCTGCAACATGTGGTTTACTGCCGTCAATTGGTATTCCGGTGTGACTAATTATGTGCACTTCAGCTGTGTAGCTACTCCAGTCACCAATTACGTGGCAACAGTGGGGTATAATTGAATTCTCCACTTGGGCATTGGCCATTTGCCTTGCCTTCGGGGAGACGGCCTGTATTGTGTTTTGTTGTGTGTAATTGCAACTGCTATGTGTAGAGCCAAGTGTATTTTGGAGTCATGTCCCCCGTGGATTGTGTGTGACGGCTTGAGTATGTGGTTCTACCTGTGACTGTACCTGTCATCCCACCCGTCTGATAACGGACTATTGCAAACACCTGTAACATCGCCGTTTGTACCATTATACGACGGATACAATTTTGCATGGCACCTTTAAATGTGTCTCTCACAAGGTATGTTAACGGTTCAGCAGATGTAATTGACTAAGTGGATGTTTGTGCTGTGATTACGGTCTGTATTGCTATTGTTTCCAGTATGGGGGATGTAGGCGGGTGTACTTAGCATATACGGTTTTGTGGGGCTTGCATTTCTGCGTAGTCCATATATATGTGTGTGGGCCCCTTCCCTAATTACAGTGCTATCACTTAGTAGACTTCTGTTACGGGAATTTACTTTGGGCCGTTGTTAATTGGTTTCTATATGGTATGCAGGTGAGGTTGATACTTCCATACCTCGGGATGTACGGCGATATGTGCAGGGATATTTCTGAATGACCACTATCCCGTGTATGTCTGTCCCAGATATTTGCAGTCATTGCAGTGGTATTGGTATCAGACCCTCTGTGGCATGGCTTGCCACCTTTTCATATGGCCATAGTTGGACACTTGTGGGTCACACAGTGGTGTTTACAGGCTGACATATAGCCATGGTCAGTACACAGGATAGCACATACTTTTATCCTCATTACATACCAATTGTTCTTGGACCTTGCCTACTTATCAGTTTGCATATAACATTTACATTTCTTACATACAGGCATGAGTATTTCCTGCAACTGTTGCATAATATTTGGGACATACTAATGTCCTACACTCTCGGACGGTTGCCCTCTGTAATGTTTCATGTCAGGACACACCTGCCCAGGGAAGGGCTGTCCCTCCCAATGTGGGACAGGTGTTTCCCGCATGCCTACGGCTAGCTATACCTGCACCTACCGTAATCATCTAACTCCGAGTTGCCACGTACAGACACATGATGCGGACACACACACACACACACACACACACACATTACAGTCACACAGAAACACATGGCACCCTCAACACACACATACACAGGCTACATCACTCACAACCACAGTTGTACATGGTACCTATGTGGACCGCACCACCGGCAGCGGTGATTACATGTCCTTACTATCATCATATTGCTCGTGGTTCTACTGTTCCAGTACTGTGTTCTTTCTGTCTTTCAGCCTCCTGGTTACGTGTGTCGGTGTGTGACTATTTATTTGTACCTCCAAGGTGTTTTGAATGTCATTGACCTATCTATATATTTGCAAATGTCAGTGACTCCTTATATATCGACATATATCACACTAGCGCCCTTTCTATCTGTATTTTATATATATGTAGATATATATATATATATATATATATATATATATATATATATATATATTTATATTTACATATCTCGGACAGGGGTGGTGACAGGCATGCTACACCTTTCATTGTGTGTTTGTCAGTGTATACTGTGTTTCCTGGACTCCACACGTTTGTGTCTGTACCTGTCACATTACACACCTGCCATAGGTTAAGATTACCTCCCGTCCCACTTTGCGAGGGACAGTCCCTCTTTGTGCAGTTGTGTCCTGCAAAATATCTGTGAACAAAGCAAATTTCCTGTGACTTTGGGACAAACATAATCCCTATAGTTTATGTAATAGTTGCATAAAACACTTATTCTGTCTCTGACCCACCTACATGTTACAGGACACGGAACATGTACCTGCGACCATTACTAGAATAAGCATTTTATCTATGAAAAACACTGATGCTCTGGTTTTTGTACTGGCCAGGTGTATGTGTCGGCCAGCAGACATCTGGCGTATGTCCCACATTGGTCATTTGAAATGTGGCAACCCTACTGTACGTACATCTTGGCTAGCAATAGTGTTGGGTGATTGTATACATGATTGCCTGTTCCACTCCTGGCAGTGATCGTTTTACCCTTCAGAGCAGGCGCTATTTGTTCAGGGGTGACTAATGCTGGTTTCACCTGTTCTGTACATCATTGACTGTGATCTGCGCAGTGGTCGGTGAAGCTTAGCCCTGTTACGCGCATATCCATATAGTCATATTTAAACATCGCTTACCAGCTGTGGGCAATGCTTATTCCCGCTAACGTGTGCTACACATATTCTGATGACCTGCATCCAGAATGCATTACCCGTGCCGTCGAGATTATGTTATATCCCTTGCGGGACGTGGGACCGGGAACATGCACAACAGTCACTGCATGTACCACTTGGACATCTGGGGGTTGTACACGTATTATGTCATTTTGTATGTGAAGTACACTACAGCAGTTACTCCACACTACACTCACATGGATAACTCCATTAGTTTACTAATTGATGAGTCCAGTTAATGGTATGTCCATGTGATGTTTACTGGCTGTACTCCAGCATTGGGTATGTATATCACAATTAGCTACACCCGATAATGTGCTACACCTTCATACGACCGTGGATGCAGCATGCTGGGGTGACGAATACCTGTCATGGGTACATCCCCTGCCTTGACACAACATCCATGATTACATTTTGTGGAGCCCCTCAGTAACGCAGCGGGGAATCCGTGCTGAGTGTGTGTAGGACAGTGCTTACACACATGTGCTCCCGCAATTGCCTCTGCTCCAGTAAGCGACAGTTGCTTACTCGATGTTGTGGCAACGGGAGTCACTGTTTGCCCCGTTTGGTGTTTTGCCTCTGACAATCGGGCGTGTACCTACCGATGTACCTGAGAACCTATATACACAGCACCAACAGATGCTGATAGGCATATCTACTGTTCAGGTGTTGACATTTCCTTGTTCCAATGGCTGTTGCATGTACAATGTTTGAGGGCTGCCTATGTAGGATTCCACAGTGGGCCACCTATACATCACAGTTTACAGGTGGTCATGTTTGTGTGCCATCCATTGTACTGTGTGTGCAGGTGGAGAGGGGTGTCAGTCCGTGGGAGCCTACACTGTCAAGGTATGTGCTATACGTTCCCTCTTTGCCAAGGCGTAGGCATATTGGGCATGCCTCCATCTGCCTACTGGGACTGGCACAGTGTGTCCGTGGTCTGGATCCCTCTGTGCCTGTGTTGGCCTTGGCAATTGTGGTGGGCTGTGAGGCCCTCCCCCATTTTGATCCTGCTGCAGCTGTTTCCGCAGGATCATATTATGTAGCATGGCACATACTATGAAGATGTGGGCACACGTGCCTGGGGAGTACTGCAAGGCTCCACCAGATGTGTCCAAGCACCGGAACTGTGATTTCAGCATCCCGAACACACGCTCTTTGATGATTCTGGTTTGTGCATGTGCCTCATTATGGCGTTCTTACATTGGTGTGTGTGCATTTCTGATGGGGGTCATCATCCATGGCTCCAGTGCATAGCCAGCATCCCCCACAAGGTGGCCTTGTGGGATGTCCCCCCTGACAAATACCTGATACAGCTGTGAGGCATGACAGATATGGGAGTCATGGTAGCTTCCAGGGCTGCCAGCACACACATCCATGATAATGCCCTGGGCATTGCACACGACCTGGCAGTTGATGGAGTGGAATCCCTTGTGGTTCATGTAGCGCCTACCATACTCACCGGGAGATGACTTGATTTGTATGTGCGTGCAGTCTATCGCACCCAGTACCTCTGGATAGTTTGCAACACGGTGGAAGTGACGCATATGAAGTCAGTTCTAATAACTCAGAGATCCCAGACGTAGCTACATTTAAAAGTTAAACAGACATTCTGATTTTTTTTATTTATATTTCACTGTTCCCACTTCATACTCAAATCTCATGTATTAAATTGCTGAAAAGGACATCGTTAACTTAGTTATATGACTATTAGATGGGACTGAGGCAAGCAGGTTCCCCAAAACATCCCCAATACTGTAAGGCGTTTGTCATATTATTTATTTGATTTACACTATAAAATCCAACTATAGAGTGTGCGCGTTTAAAGCTTGTCACTAAGATGTTCAACGCATGCACTTACAGCATCTAATCAAGCCCTTCTTGACAAGCACTATGCACATATAATTTCTGCAGTAACTGTATTTAAGTGAAGTATATAAACTTTACATTCCAATCAAAAGGGGAAGCTAGAATCTCAAGTTTCCAGGAGAATACAAAAGTATAAATAATTTTAAACAAGTTTTTGTTAGTCTTTTTCTGTTTCTGTTTATTTCCTCTTTACAGGAGAGAGACGCAATTAAGGAAAAGTACAGTTGTGTACACTTACCATAAATGTAGATGTTCGAGTGTATTAACTGTTGCAGTCATTACACTTGGGTTATCCTGCTGGCAGGCTACCTTCAGTCGGCCTGAATTCCAAAGTCTAGGTCCGGCGTCGGTTGCTGTCACCTCTTCCCTGATGTCAGTGCGCCAGGGGTATAAAAGATGCAGCCAACGCCATTTTATTCAGTTTTTCTTGCCCCAGATGTCAGATGCCCCCCCAAAGGGTAGGCTAAAAATATGCCAATAAAACATGCATGCACCAAAATATATATAATACCTTCATCTATAAGCAAATACACCACATAGGTTGTACAGGTTAGAGAAGAGCAGATAAACTGCAGCAAAGATATGGGGGATGGTGGGTGGGTAACCTGGACTGCAACAGTGAATACACTTGAACATCTACATTTATGGTAAGTGTACACAACTGTACTACGTTTTTTGTGTTTCACTGTTGCAGTCGTTACACTTGGGTTGAATCCCAAAGCTAAGGTTGGGAGGCTGGAGCTAAATAGCATTAGGAGCGGCTATGAGGCCCTGCAGAACTGCAGTGGCAAAGCCTGCCCTGGATATAGAGTAGAGTGGTAAATGATAGTGCTTTGTAAAGGTGTGCACTGAACTCCAGGTAGCAGTCTCTAAAATGTCTTTGGTTGGTACTCCCCTGAGGAAGGCTGCTGAAGTGGCTGCTGCTCTGGTTGAATGTGGCCTAATGCCCTTAGGCACTGGCTTGCCATGTTGTGAATAGCAGAAACGGATGCAGTGGCCTATCCACTTTGAAATAGTTTGCTTTGAGATAGCCTTTCCTTGTCATCCTGCAGCATATGCCACTAGTAGTTGCTCTGTCTTTCTGAAAGCTTTGGTTCTGTTCAAGTAGAAGCGTAGCTGTCTATGTATGTCCAAAGAATGCATAATTCTCCCCCCCTTATTCTGTGGGTTTGGATAAAAAGTAGGCAGATGAATAGTTTGGTTAAGGGCCACACTGGACACTACCTTAGGCATAAATGTTGGGATTGTCTTCAGAGATACCCTGTCTGGATAAAAAATGATAAAAAGTTCCACAGCCATGAGTGCCTATAGCTCTGAGACCCATCTTGCAGAGGTTATTGCTAGGAGCAGAGCTGCTTTCCAAGATAAAAACTTTATATCAACTGTAGCAGCTGGCTCTAAAGGAGGCAGGGTGAGTTTTTCCAAAACATAATTGAGGTCCCATGCAGGTACTGGTAATCTCCTTGGAGACCTTAAGTTTTTGGCTTCTCTGAGGTATTGCCTTAACAATGGATGAGAAAAGATTGGTGGCTCTGTATTGTAATGAGCTGAAATGGCAGAGGCATGAATTTTGATTGATGAAAAGGATAGGCCTTTGTCCAGCATCTCAGTTAAGTATTGCAAAATCTGAGGAATATTTGGTACAACTGTGTCAATTCCTTGTGCCTGGTTCCAAGCACAGAATCTCTTTCATTTTCCAGCGTAAGATTTTCTGGTACTAGGCCTTCTGGCCTCCAAAATGACATCCATTACAGCTTTAGTGAGAGGCGTGTTTTGTATTAATACATTATCCACCATGCTGCCAGATTTAAGATCTTTAATTGGCTGTGCAGGATCTGATTGTTTTGTTGGGATAGTAGATGAGGTATTAGAGGCAAGGTACAAGCCGGGCATTGAGACAAGTTCCTTAGGATTGGGTACCAGTGCTGGCGGGGCCAGTCTGGGGCAATCAGTATCAACTTTGGCTTCTCTTGTCTGACCTTTAGGAGTACCTTGGGGAGGAGAGGCAGTGGAGGAAAGGCATATACTGTTAAGCTTTTCCAGCTGAAAGAGAGGGTGTCCACTTTCCATGCTTGTCTGTGATAAGTCCTTGCACAGAATCTTTTTAGTTGGTAGTTGTGAGGAGAGGCAAATAGATCTATATCCGGGCATCCCCATTTCCTTGTTATCATGCTGAAGACTTGTGGATCCAATTTCCACTCGTAGGGATCCATGACGTTTCTGCTTAGTTCATCTGCCAGAGTATTTATCTTTCCTGGCAGGAATTGTGCCTGCAGATGTACCTGGTAAGTTAAAGCTGTGTCCCACAAGTCATGGCTAGTCTGCAAAGGAGGTAAGAATGAGTGCCTCCCTGCTTGTTTATATACCACATGACCGTGGTGTTGTCTGTCTTTATCAGTAGTTGTCCCGGATGAAGTAGGTCTTTGAAGGCTGTCAGGGCATTCTGGACAGCTAGCATCTCTTTTTGATTGATATGTAGATGCATTTGGTTTGTGGACCATGTTCCATGAATACATCTTCCTGCCATGTGGGCCCCCCAGGCATAATCTGATGCATCCGTTGTTAATGTCTGCCTTGCTGGGGGTAAAGTGAATGGCTGTCCCTTGTTCTGGTGACAAGCCTTCGCCCAACAACGAAACTCCTTTTGCAGGCAGGGAATGAGGGTAATTATAGTTTCCAGGCCATGGCAATGTTGAGTCCAAACACTTTTTAGGTACCATTGAAGTTTCCTCATATGCAGTCTCGCATACAGAATTAGTAGAATGCAGGATGCCATGAAGCCCAAAGCCTGCAGAATTTTTCTTGCAGTTAACTAGGCCTTTGTTGTTGTAGGTAGTCAGTTGCCTTTGTTTGTCTGTTTGTCTGGCATGAGATAAGCCATCTGGGCAGTTGTATTTAAGCTTGCACCCAGGAATATTATCTCTTGAGAGGGTACTAGATTTGATTTCTTTTCGTTGACTGTGTACCCTAGGCCTGTTAGAAATCTCTTTACAAATGCCAGATGCTGTAGTAGAATGTCCTTGTTCTCTGCTTGAATGAGGCAGTCATCCAAGTAAGTTTATATGTGTATTCCTCTTTGTCTGCAAAATACAATTACTGGTGCCAGGCACTTTGTGAAGATCCTGGGCACAGTAGATAAGCCAAAGGGCAATGCATCGAATTGGTAGTGCATTGAGCCAGCTTTGAATCTGAGGTATCTTCTGCATGTTTGTCTGATTGGGGCATGCAGGTATGCCTCTTTTAGGTCTAAAGTCACCAGCCAAGCCTTCTTGCCCAGCATGGGCAGAAGTTGCTGTAGAGTCAACATTTTGAATTTTGGTATATCCAGAAATGTGTTTAGAATAGACAGGTCCAGTATTGGTCATTCAGGTCTTGTCCTTTCTTGGTATCAGAAACAGTCTTGAATAAAATCCTTGTCCCTTCTCTTGCTCTGATACTTGTTGAATGGCCCTCATGTTCATGAGGGATGAAACTTGCTTTTGTTCCTCTGCCCATTGATGTTTTGGCAGGTCTGGCCAATCATTTGTCCTTGGCAGGGTATGGAAGTGAAACTTGTAGCTTTGTGACACTATGTCTAAGACCCATTTGTCCTGGGTTATTATGTGCCAGTTTTGAGAAAAAAGTGCTAGTTTTCCCCCTAAAGGTGCTGCCAGGAGATAAGTGTTTGGTGCAGGCAGGGGGAAGTCATCGGGACTGTTTCCTGTATGGTTGTGATTTGTCTTCTCCACTTTTGGAGGTAGAAGCACCCCATTGTTTAGACCTGTACGAGCCTTGGGGCTGGGATCTGCCTCTTGGGCACCTGTATCTGCCCCTTTGTGATCTGTCTGATACTGGAAAGGACCAATTCTTTGTAGGCCAGTGTCTGCTAAATCTTGAAGGCTGAACCTGTAAGAAATCCTTAACCGTTTGCATAGATTTAGCTTTGTCCTCCATTTTCTTTAATACCTCTTCTGCTTTAACACCAAACAAAGTATCATGCTGTAATGGGGCATCTAATAATTTTGCTTTGACATGATCAGGCAGAGTTTGTTCCTTTAACCAAGCATGTCCCCTGATGACAGAGCCCATCACAGCGGCTCTGCAGGAGGTCTCCAAAGAATCAAAACCACATTGCAAAGTATGCTTTCCAACTTGTTCAGCTGCATGCAATAAAGCCTGCATTTCTTTGTTTTCTGCACATTCAGAATTAGTCAACATTTTCTGTTTAAGCAGTGACATAATATATTGCTGATATTTGAGCATATGAAACTGACAATTTAAAGCCCTTATAGCCAAGGTTGCAGAAGTGTAAATAATTTTTCCCCATCTGTCCAATGCCCTAGAATCCTTGTCAGAGGGGGTAGGGTTTTTTGCAGTGGAAGCCTTGACCCCTTTGGGACCCTGAGAGATGGTTTCTGGGTCAGCAGCAGGGTTTTTGAAAAGGAATTTAGGAGAGTCAGGGACCCTGTAGTACCTGTCCGGCTTAACAGGAGCTGGAGGTAAGGAGTCAGGGGTCAGACTGGACTCTGAAAATATATCATCAACAATGTCTAATACAGGTGGAATAGCTAGGGGCCTGTGTTGTGGTAGTAAAACAAAGTCTCTGAGCCTTTTCTTAGATTCTGAAAAATCTTGTCTCTCCCAGTGGAAATGCTCCCTCATGGTATGCAGGGTTTCCCCAAAAGAATAATCCTCAGGAGGAGAGGCTGAATGGATAGATTCTTCAGCATCAGAATCCTCATAGGGAGGAAGAGAGTATTCCTGATCAGAAGAGGAATCAAATAAAATGGAAACCTGATCTGAAGATTCATATTCTGTCTCTTGCCTAGGCCTTTTATCAGGAGGGGGATGGGAACCCCTGATCAAAGTAATTAAGTCTTCGTCCATTTTGAGCATCTGTTTTTTAGGCATGGAGGCCTGTCAATGAGGCTGTTGTACTTGTTTCTTTGTCTTTAAGGGCACTTTAGTCTTTGCCTTTAAAGCTGAAGTGGTTTTAATGTATAAT
Source organism: Protopterus annectens (assembly GCF_019279795.1). Lineage (NCBI taxonomy): Eukaryota > Metazoa > Chordata > Ceratodontiformes > Protopteridae > Protopterus > Protopterus annectens. Next base: position 1,274,772,971 of record NC_056744.1, read on the forward strand.
TGAGTTGGTCTGAAAACACCCTCAGAAGCAGATGCCTGCTCAGTGGCTCCAGACCCATCTGAGGGAATAGTCTCCGAAGGTCCAATACTTTGACCTTACAGTGGCCTAAGTGACTCCACATGGGAGTTGGTAGCGGCCTGCAGGTCTAAAGTAGCGGGCATCAGGGGCTGCGAAAGTGCCTCACTGAGAACCGGCAAACCAGCGACTGGCTTAGAAGAAGCGTCGTCATCGGTTTTGGACCTGGGATGCCTGTCCTTCTCTTTTTCTTTGTGTTTCTTGTGAATTCCGGTAGTTGGATGGCTATCTGATGACATGGTATAATTAAATCTTCTGCCAAAATAGTGTAATGCAAAATCGTACTGACGCTTAATAGTGCGTTGGTTAAATCTAGCACAAAACCGACAACTAGCAACATCGTGGTCAGGGCCTAGGCAAGGAGTACAGTAAGACTGAAAGTCCTTATGAGGTATTTGATTCCCACAAGAAATACAATTATTAACTTTTTCTGACATCGGTCTGGAGCAAGAAAAAAGTTTCCCCAACGGGGTACTTAGCTTTTAATGAAAACTTCGGATCTGAAATTCGAACACGAAAATCTCAGGAGTCGGCCGACCGGCACTTGTGAACTACTTATGCTTCGGGCACCACGCGCCAAGAAAGACTGAATAAAATGGCGTCAGCTGCATCTTTTATACCCCTGGCGCACTGACGTCAGGGAAGAGGTGACAGCAACCGACGTCGGACCTAGACTTTGGAATTCAGGCCGACTGAGGGTAGCCTGCCAGCAGGATAACCCAAGTGTAATGACTGCAACAGTGAAACACGAAGAACATCAAGCAGTTGCACGTAGACACTTTCCTTATGCAACTCCGCAAGTCTGTATGGATGAACAACAGTGCAGCACCTATTAAGTACTAAAAAGTAGGATATAAGGCTAAAATAGCTATAATAACTCTTTACTAAGATATCAAGCTAAAGGTTACAAGAGGGCTTAAGTAACTCTAAGCATGTAGGTTAATTTTCGTCCTAGCAGCAGTGCTTTCAGTGCCACACATTGCTTTGGAAATGAGTATCAAGAGGGAAGCAGACCGGGAGGGACCATGACCTGTAGAAATGCATGTACTGCGAAAAGAAAAAATGCTAGTGATTAGCATGCAGGTGTTCTGGGTGAACGATTGTCAAAGGAAATAGAATTTGAAAATTCCGTTAATTAAACGGAGGTCAGTTTTTTTTTTTTTTTACAATAACGGACATGAAAAAAAAAACATGTAACAAAAGCACGGACTATACTTCACCCCAGAATGGTAAACAAGCAAAAAAACTCTCTTATAAACATATAACAACTTCAAGTCACCACACTACCTCATAGTTTCAAATAAGACAAAAGCCCCCTATTTCACTTTATAACCTAATAAGTTTTAGGAACAGTGAGAAAATTATATATAAGATTCCAAGATGGCTGCCGACTAGACTGGCCCCTACTCTTTGAGCTCCTCACAGATTTGTAACATCTTTATTTTTTTACAACTTTGTATCAATATTTTTCCTCAGTTTTTTTCATAAAAAGATTTTATAAATCTTTTTACATACATCTGGAATATTGTTATCTTTGGAAATTTCATTTTGGGATATATTTTACCTCAGAACAGTCTGTGGAGTTATCTGACCTGGTTACCTGCTGCTTCAGAATCTTCCTGGAACCTGACACTCTGCCTTCAGCATCTTATCTCTGGGTATGGCTACTAAATCTGACTCCATGGAGACCCAGTCTACGAAGGCCAAATTTTCTTCAGTGCTCTCACCTGAAAAGACACCAGTTCCAAAAGATTGAGAACATCTAAACAATCTCCTGAAACTTCCAAAGTAAGTAGCAAAGACTTGAATGACTCAAATTTTTATTTAGATGAACTAAAGCTAGCATTAAAACCTATACAAAGTGCCATTCAAAACTTCTCAGAGCAATTTGCTGACTTTAGTAAAACTCTAAAGCAAATAAATGACAGAATGGACACTATTGAAAATAGAAACTCAGCTCTAGAGATAAAAATAGACTCATTGGAAAGTGATTTAAAGTCTAAAGATGAAGCTATTTCCGAAATGCAAGCCAAATTGATTGATTTAGAAGCCAGAAGTCGCAGAAACAACATTATTATTCGTGGTTTACCAGAAACTTATGATAACAAAGATCTGTTATCTGTGACTAAGAGCATTTTTGAAGCACTGTTAAACTGTGAAACATCCTCAAAAAATATAATTGTAGAGAGAGCACACAGAGCTTTACGTGCAAGTCAAGATATTTCTTCACCAAGGATTATATATACTAAATTATTAAATTTCCAAGACACTTTTCAAATTCTGCAAGCAGCTAAAAGTAAAAAACAGTTTCTATGGAGATCTCACAAATTATCATTCTCACAGGATTTTCCTTCTCATATAAAACTAAATAGACAAAAACTTTCCCCCTATTGTGCAGATTTGATAAAAAGAGGGATAAGATTTCATATGTCTTATCCAAATACCTTGTCTTTTACATTTAATGAAAAAAGATTTATGTGTTCTGATCCAAAGGGAGCAAAAGATATTTTTCTTAAAGTATTTAAAAGGCTTCCGGAATCAGTTTCCTAACTTTTTATTTATCTGCTGGATACAAATGTGTGGTTATTCTTATGAAAATGATATGTTTCTGTAGACAGAATGTGTCATCTATTTTTCAAATTATTCTTGTCAAGAATGTGCACAATATTTATATAGGTACAGTATATTCTTTTTTTTCTTCTTTTCCTTTGTAAACAAGGGGCTAAAACAAAAAAGGAAAAATGATACTGATTTCAATGTGAACAAAATTTTCCTACAGGAATATGAAGTCAGTTTGTGTATTTAAACAAGCCTTGTAGATTCTTACAGGCTTTGCGATTTAGTATACATGTTCTTGTTTCTTGTTTTTTAGTTTAAACAATTATAGTACCTTATTTAAGCTACAGGTGTTTTGGAGGGAGTTTTTATGACTCTCGAGCCTGTGCAGAGTGTAAATCTTCTGCTTTCCCCATCAGCTGTTGTTTCACTTTGCCACGCACATTCTAGGAAGCTACAGAGCCCAGCAGTGACGTCATCACTCGCAGAGGACACTCGCTAGTGCCGTTTCACTACAGGCTACTGAATGAAAAGTTTCCAAGCTCAAATATATTAAATTATATGTTTTTTTTGTTTTTTTTTTTTCGCTTTATCTGGTATTTGGGCTTATACAGTGGTCTAATGCTTCATTTAAGAAGGCACGCTTCGCTCTGGTAATCTGCTGTTAACAGCATACTTTCCTGTTTTAGTATGGACACGCTTGTATGGAAGAACTGATGGAATTAGGCTACACAGGTCCAGAAACAGCTCTGTTACATTTATTTTCAAGGTACAACTTTTATTTAATGTATATAAACAGGTTACCTTCAAGTAAATATGAACTGTTTTTTCATAAGTGGTAAAATAATCTGTTTCTTCATATACAATATGCATAATAAGGAAGTAACATAAGGGTAATTTAGGTAAATTGATTTTTCACATTTGAATATATAGATAAATTGATTAACATTTATATGTTGGGTTCTGTGATATAATAGAAACATGATATAGATGCATATACATGTACAGTACAATAATTTCGTCTTCCTATTCAGATTTAAATATCTTGTTTGAATAACTTTATGTATGCATGCAGGAGAACTGTAGTGTATATTTTGTGCTAGTTTAAAAATTAACCTGTTATACCTGTCTCAGTAAGTAAGATATATTGTATATGACACATTCCCCCAAATGATTAACTTGTTGTATTTCAGCACAAACAAAAAGTCATGGAAATGTATGCTGTATCTGTTTTGAAACTTAATTATTGCAGAAGATGCATGCATGGGTGGTATTTGTAGAATGCTTCCAGTGACATGTCATTTGTGTTTGAATAGAATGCAAGTAAAATGCAATTGGCAAAATACATGTAGCATGCAACAAGACAAGTAGAAATTATTGTGTAAGAATCTAGTAATTTTTTTTATATTTTTTAGATGTGTACTAGCAAAGCATGTTTGCTTATGATGTTAAAATACCGATGCAAATACATTCCTAAGGTGGTTGATAGCTCAGCAGTTTTAAGCTTTTAAATTTCTGGCTATGGAGGGAGACTGCTTATTTTTATCTGTTTAAGTTTCTGGATACTGCTCTTTTCAACTTAGGAAATATCTCTTCAATATATTATTCATAGTATTACAGTTTTTTATATTTTTTTGTTTGACTTATTTATTTATTTTAGGACTGATAGTTGAAATGCTATTATTATGGTACAGGCATGTCTGGTTTTAGAACCATACTTCATATGTTTATGTTATGAGCTGATTCTACTGTCATAGTCATCCACAATATCATTATAGCGCAACACGACGTATCTTACTGTATGATTATTTGCTTAATTTACTCATCTAATTGCTATATATAAAATATTTCTTACTCAATCAAAACAATACCTACACTTAATACAATCTATATTAGTTTTTCCTGAAGGTATCATATGTATGGGATAATGTTAAATCTATCTTCCGTATATTTTCCATACATGGTAATTTATATAAATTTGATCCATATTAATATTTAGAATGTGTTGTTGAGAAATTTCTTTCAACTGTTGTATATTTTACCTAAAATTAGAGCTCGTATACTAAATATGTGAGTAGGGATTAAATATGTTGGACATCTTGAATTTAGTTAGTTATGTAAATATGTTTGATATTATAAAAATGTGTTTTTGTTTAGTTAGGTTTTTATATAAAGTTTTTTATGCTAACTTGATGCAATTGAAATTGATAGTGTTAACCAAATTCACTTATTTGATTCACCTATATTTTTCTTCTCTAGTAGGGGGTGGGTGGCTAGGCACCGGAGTATTTGGGAAGGAATATAACAGGGTCTTTAAAACAATATATCAAGATACACTATAATAAAGGCAAAGAACTGAGGTTTATAGTTATAAATACATTCTGCCAAACCTTAGGTATATGTTATATATTTATTTTTATTTAACTATATGACCTTAAGTATTGATTCATGGAATGTGAGAGGATTACAAAATAAAAATAAGAGATCCCTACTATTTCATCTTCTATTTAAGTCACAGGCAAATATATGTTTCTTGCAAGAGACCCACTTAAATAGAGAAGATTTCGATAAAGAAACAAACAAGAAATGGATTAAGATGATAGTAGCAGCTGGTAACAGTAAAAATTCAAGTGGTGTGGCCATTATAATTAAAAATAATTTTCAGGGAACTATTTCTGATATGAAATATGACGTGGATGGAAGGTGGTGTTACATTATCTCCTGTTTCCACAATATTGATAAACCAATTATATTTTTTAATCTTTACGGCCGTTGTGATCAACAACATGTCTTCTTTATACAAATTTACAATATTCTCTCCTCTTTTAAAGACCATTATTTTATTATAGGGGGGGATTGGAATGCTATCATTAATCCAGACATTGATCGTACTAGTAAATCCTCCTCGTACAATTTCCAAGCTTCTATTGCTCTGGAAGAAATAACAATAGATCTCAACCTCATAGATCCTATCTCTCTCATAACACAATATGATAAAAAAGACATTTTCACATACTACTCAAAATGTTACAAGTCATGGTCAAGATTAGATTTTTTTCTTATTTCCAACTTCCTTACTCATAGGAAAATTAGCTATTCTCCTGAACCCAGATTTCTTTCGGACCATTCTAGAATATCTCTTGGAATTAGCTTGGCTTTAAATACATTAGATACATCTGTATACAATAGTTGGACACTCAACAATAACTTACTTACAAATGAAGATACACATAAATCAATAACTGAAATATTGAAAGAAACATATATTAATCTAGGTAAATCAGATATTCCTTTAGATATACAATGGGCTGCATGTAAGGCAACCCTTAGAGGTATATTAATTAACAAAGCATCATATCTTAAAAAACAATATAGAAACAAAGAATTACAGTTAAAAACAAAAATTCAGATGTTGGAAAATCAATACAGAATGTGTCCTAATTCCTCTGCATATGATCTATTGTTAAACTCCCAAAAGAATTACTGCTTCTACATCAACATAACCTTACCATATCAGAGCAAAGGTTCTTAGCTACATACTCTGAATGGGCACAGGTTCCCTCTAAAGTGCTAGCTAGAATAATTAAAGGTAATCAATCCCTCCCTAGAATTTCGTCACTAAAACATAACAACAAGTTTTATAATACTGATTTGGAAATTATGCAGCTCTTTACATCATTGTTCTCAGAGATATATTCAAAGGACAACAAATCTAGGAGTAAACAACATATAGTGAACTTTGCGTCCTCTATTAAATTTCCTAGGTTAAACGATCAACAAAAGAATACACTTTCTGCCCCGTTGACTATTAAAGAAATATCGGAAGCCATTAGCAGACTTAAGACTAGTAAATCCCCGGGACCAGATGGCTTTACACCTGAATTCTTTAAAACTTACTCATCTGAGCTTTCACCCCTTCTTTTTGAAATTTTTAATTATATAATGATTTATGGTATATCCGACCTATATTGGAACACCTCAAAAACCATTTTAATATTGAAAAGGGATAAAGAAAAAACTGATCCTAATAATTATAGACCTATTTCTCTGATCAACATTGATATCAAAATTCTAGCTTCCTTACTTGCTTTTAGACTAAAAAAAGTCTTACCATTCTTGATCTCTTCGGAGCAGGCGGGCTTTATGTCACATAGACATTCATGGGATAATACCTTGACAATAGATTCTCTTATATACTTTACTAAAAAAGATTCAAACCCATTGTATGCACTGACCCTTGATGCTGCTAAGGCCTTTGATAGAGTCAACTGGGATTTTCTTTTTCACATTATGTCTTGCTTCAATATACCATCTTCTTATATAGACTCTATTAAAATTTTATATAAAAATTCTCATACTTTTCTCTATATTAATAAGAAAGTATCCAAAAGCATAAAGATCATTAATGGCACAAAGCAAGGATGCCCACTATCTCCTTTTTTATTCAATCTATATCTAGAGCCTTTATTATTATATATAACTCAAAATACTTTTCACAAGATTCCTAGAATTCTTAACACTAAAATTTGTTTGTCGGCTTTTGCAGATGATCTTGTAATATATTTTCAAACACCTTGCTCTGACCTTTTAAAACTAATTGGTTCTATTGAAAGATTCTCTGAGGTCTCGGGATATCAGATTAACATTCAAAAAACACAGATTCTCCCCATAAATCCACTTGCTCACAAATCATATTTGTTTCCAGACTCCACTTTCCAGATAGTTCAGAGCTTTAAATATTTGGGGATTCTTATAAATCATAATGGTCTCTCCACTTTTCAAAATAATCTAGCTAAAATATGGTCGTCTATTATATTTGATTTAAATAGATGGAAATTGCTTAATTTATCACTACTATCAAAAACAGCAATAATAAAAATGAACATTGTCCCCAGATTGCTATTTCAATTTAATGCTGTGGATCAGTTGATTCCAAAATCTTTTTTCTTAAAAATTAATAAAGTTCCGGCTAGTTTTTTATGGTTTCCCAAATCAGTGAGAATTTCTTACAGTAAATTAATCTCTCCTAAAAATAAGGGAGGACTTGGTCTTCCGAATTTTCATCTTTATTATTTGATCATCTCGGCCAATAAACTATTATCTATTTTGAATATAGATACTGAGAAGTATAATCAATATCCTATCTGGACAAAATTGTGGTATCAACACATTTTAACTAAAAAGATTAATCCATTAGCTCTTCCTTTTCTTTCTTTAGATGTCATGAATAAGCTAAAAATTTCAAACTCTTTAAAACAAAAAATTTTTGCTTTTCAAGAACTGGTAAAACTTGTCAATTTAGAAAATATATTTCAATTAATGCAACCTATCCATTTAAATCCTAATATTAATTTAGATAATATTTCTTTTAATCTTTCAAACTTTCCCCTGATCAAAGATTTCACCGTTTGGGATCTGATACAATACAAAAATGAAACTCTCACAAATATACGTAAAATACTTAAGGTCAACACTAATTACTTAACCATCTTATGTCAAATGAGAGATATTGTCAACGCTAAGTTCCCATACACCGCAGTAGACAACACAGATATCATTAATTATAAAGCGGTCATACAAGTTCTTACGCTTCCAGAGAAAATGTTATCTAAATCTTATAATCTTATAAATCAGATAATTCATAATACACTATGTCTTTTTTCCAATTATTGGGACAAACACAATCCTCATATATCTATTGATCAGAAACTCTCAGCTATTAAAAATACACTAGAATACTCGCCTTTTAAAAAACTCTTTTACACTCAACTAATGATTAATAATAATGCATATGTCACTCCTTCTAAACTTAACAAATTTGACGCTAATAAATCGGCCTCATGCTCTTGTTGTTCTCATCCTAACGCAGATCTTCTACATATTTTTTGGTCTTGTTATCACTCACATAAACTTTGGACTTCTCTAAAAGTCCGTTTACAGAAAATGGGTTATCATAAATCCACCCTATCATGGGAGACTGCATTACTACACATACCAAATATATATCTTTCCAAATTGGATTCACAAGTACTAATATACATATGTTCACTTATAAAACTTTATATCACCCAAAATTGGCTAGACCGTACCAAATTGAATTGGAATAATTTCAAAACTCTAGCCTGCACATATATTAGTGCACAGAAAATGATAGTGAGAAGTCCCAAGAAGTCGGCACAAATTAATAAAGCTATAGAAAAGGTGTTACATATTATTTATAGTGTATAGTTGATTACTCTCCTTGTGGAATTCATAGACCTCAGTCTCCCTTATATCTATATACCTGTTTCATTTTAGATCTATATCCATTTTGAAGTATTCTTAGGTTAACATTAGTATAAGTTGTAGATAGTTATTGTATGTTCTCATACTGCATTGAGATATAAACATTTATCATACAAAATTGTGTGATCATATACATCTAATATTTCATTTTTTTCTTTCAATATGTATTTTAATTCTGTTGTTGTTGTATTTTTATTTCAATGTCTGAAAATTCAATAAAAAAGTTTTTTGGAAAAAAGAAAATTATATATAAAGGACTAGTGATATTCAATAAAGCTACTAAGAAGAGAAGTAGAAAGAGAAAAGGAGAAAAGAAACAAACAAACCAAAATTATCAAAGCAAAGTACTATTAAACTGACAGTAATTATATATGTAGTGTATGAGTACAGGACAGATGAATCAGATTTATAAACTGAGCATGATTAAAATGGATAAAATACATACTTTTTTGTTGCTTTTAAAAGAGAAGCTCATACTTTAATTGATGGTTTGAGAGTTTTGGTAACATCAGTATTTTTGAGTTCCGTTTTTTGTTTCTTCTTTCTCACATCTAACCAGTTATTCTTTTCAGGAGATCTTTTCAGGTTGGAAGATGTTGCCCAATCCATTTGTTCAGGGATGGTAATTAAGTTATTGTTTTTTATGAAGGAGGTTGCTTCTTCAAGGTTGTTGAAAGTTCTCAAGTCATTTGAGTGGAAAATTCTGATTTTTGCTGGACAAACAAGTTGAGCTTTTATTTTATTTTGTTTAAGAAATCTCTCCAGAGGCCATGATTTCTTTCTTAGTTCTAAAACTCTTGAAGAATAATCATTATAGAATCTTATTTGATTTTGTTTGTATGTTATAGGGCTTTTCCTCCATGCTGACTTGAGTATTAGATCCTTGCCCAGATATGATAGAAATTTGACTACTGTAGATCTAGGAGGTGCAGTAGGTGAGGAAGGGATTGTTTTTTCTGCAGCCCTATGTCCTCTCTCAATTCCATTAGACAGACCTTCTTTTAAATCTAGTATTTCAGAAAGCCAAGAATAAAATAATATCCACACCTTCTGATTTTTCAGGGAGGCCGAACATTCTTATGTATGTTCTCCTTTCTCTGTTCTCCAAGTCATCTAGTTTGTTGATTAACCAAGTGTTTTGTTGCTCTTCTCTTCCTTAAGCCTCCCATCGATGTCAGTGAGTGATGTTTCGATGTCCATTATTTTAGTTTGCTGTTGTTGCAGAATTTCCTTAAGGACATCAGTTTGTTTTTGACAATTTTCTTTGAGGTTCTCTAGGTTGACTGTAAATCTTTCCATTTTTAGAGATAGTTCATAAAGAGTAGTTGACATCAATTGGATCTCCTTTTTCAGTGAGGACTCAGAACGGGAATTCTTTGAGTTGTTCATTTCCACACAGATGAGATATCCTGCAAGGTAATTTGACAGGAAAATCTTGATGAATTCACTTCAAAGTTGGTATATTTCTAGATTTGAAGTTAGTTAACAAAAATATTAATTTTTTGTTAGGATAGAGTAAATATTTTCCTGTATTGTAGTATAATTGTTTGGAGCTCAAAAAAGCTGCTGCTACCAGTTGGCCATTCAGGCTCCACCCTGTATTATAGTATAATTTTTTGGAGCTCAAAAAAGCTGCTGCTACCAGCTGGCCATTCAGGCTCCACCCCCAAGATGATGATTATTTATTGTCCTTGCTTTAACAGAAAACACAGCAAGGTACCATTTTTTATGTAAATTATATAAGAAAAACAAACAGGTTAAACAACAAATTTTATGCATTACTAAGACACTTTGAAGTTAAAATATCTTGAAAGAGATATTTTTAACGTATGTTAATCTTACTTCAGAGAAGCCTAAATTAATTACATCTATATCATCTAAATTATCAGTCCTAAAAAATGGCAGATTCATTTCATCTCTTTTATTCTGATACTGTATCTGTTGAGGGTGGTAGCTCACTCACTCTACCTAGATTGTTACCTAGTCATAACTTTTAGTGTCCACCTGTCTCCAAGGATTTAATATTTAAAGTCTCAGATAAATAGTAACTAAAATATCTGTGGAGCTGTATTGCATGCCTGAAGTGTTATTTAATAGTATAAGGGAGATAAACCTATTTTTTACCAAATGTTTAATATAATGTTAAAAGAATGTGTCTCTCCACCTTTATGGAAACAATCTATTATTGCACCAATATACAGAATGGGTAATAAACTGACAATTTCAAACTATTGACCTATCAGTCTCACTTCAATTTTATGCAAATGCTATGAAAAATGCATTCTACAACTAATGTCAAACCCTTTGTACTGTATTGGTTTAACTATTTTATATTACACCTGTTTAGACATGGCAAATCGACTGTAGCAAGCGTAGTCAAATTCTGTGACAAAGACATCTTGGCTATTGACCAAGGCTTATATGTTGTCTATTTTTCATAGACTTTGCTAAAGTTTTCTACTCATTTTCTTACAAGTCTGTCAGTGATGTTACTGTAACTATATAATTATAGCCACTATCTAATCAATTGGGTAAACAACTGGTTTACTGGCATTATAGTGTGCCTCAGTACTTGGCTCCTATTCTGATTTCTTATCAAAAAAAGTCAGTTCTTTAAAACTCAGGCCTCCGATTGTATAATTTCAAGCTAATTCTTTTGGAATGGCCTGCAAATAAATGCTGGTGGATTTCCAAACATGCAGATGACTGCAAAATATCTTTTTTAGGTAGCAATGCAGACTGGTTCTTAACAATCACTGAGTTTATACATGAGTTTTGTAACTGGGCAGAAGTGATAGGCTTAAGATTTAGCCCCAAAAAGATAATGTATTTTAGTCTACCTAATTTCATACATGACATATTACTTGATGGAGAAAACATGAAACACATATCTATAAAGATCTGTGTGTACTAAGTACTGCCAACTTATCCTTTGCCAATCGTGCTAACTCTTTTTAAAACAAGGTTCTTAAGGCCATGGGATTAATCTGAAAATCAATCCCTCTCCAAGACCAAAACAATCTATTACATTTTTATTAATAATATATATGATCAGTTTTTGAATATAACAATAGTTTCTGTACATACTCTAGGTCAAACTTAAAAGAACTGGGAATCAGTACAATGTAAATATACCCCAAAAATTCTGTCTGTGAGAAATCTAAGCAACAGTGATAGATGTAAAAAAACTGAAATTATTTTCTATCCACTACGTTTACATGACGAGTACAACAATAGTTGCATATAAAATTTCTAGTTCTTCAATCTAGTTTCAAAATTTTATTATCTACTAACCAAAATTTCATTATCTACTAACTTAAGATCACACAAACATAATAACATAAACGTCAACATACCATATTGTCATATGAACATGAGGAGTGAATACTCAACAATTTTGGTTTCTGAGGTTTGGAATAAACTACCAGTTGATATTAGACTGCCACCTACTATTTCCTCTTTTAAGACTAAACCTAATACTTGGATGGGGAATGATGTATATAATATCACATTAATGAATTGATGCTCCTTGACAGTCTTTGGGCTTGTACACTGCTACATGAAACTGTAATAAACTATTTGAACTTATCTCTTAATTGGTCTCTTAATTAAAATTTAAAAATATATATATATATTTAGGCACATATACAGAGCTGTCCATTATTAACAGACCCAAACCTGTTTATTCTTAGTTAAAATATAAAACAAAACACAGATAAATATACAAGATGTTCTACTATTAATGACCCTTCCCCAATTTTTATCAGTATATATAACTGCATTTATGATGAGCCAAAGTTGAAAATTAAAATCAATTTTCTTTTAATTTATAGGAAATGACCTAACCAAGGAGAATCTCAAAACATTTACACCTATTCTCTTACCTTATTCCTTCTCCTCATGCTACTGCTGTTTCATCTCTCTTTCTCTGTCTCTCTCTCTGTGTCTATCAATACTTTGTAATCTATTTTATATCAATCTGCATTCTCTTGGCACATTTTACTCCAATGCATGCATGCATGCATGTTGGACCACTTCCTTGATTACAAACAACTCATATTTGTAGCTTTCTTCTTCTGACATACAGTCTATGTGCCCATGTTTATATGCACACTAACCATATATAGCTTCTTCTCTAAATATATACCTGACCTGACTGCACTGCACCTATGCATTGTAAAGTTTGCACTGCCTTTATATTGTATTTATTACTTTGTATTATATTAGAGGTATTTGTAAACCTTAACATTATCTTCTCCTGTTAGGGTAGCTCTGCTTTATCTTCACATGCTGCAAAATGCTAAGTATATTTAATTTCTATCATCTGATTATTTTGTATACCAGAGCTTGAGATAAATCCACTTGGGATGGTGCTCTACCTAAGTTACCAAATCTAAATAAATAACATGTAGTACCTTGACACAACTGAAATGACATCCATTTCCACCAAGAGCAGGTTTCCTAGGTCCAACTTTACAAGTATGTGAACCTCATTTCTAGGACCATTTTGATCTTATCTAACTTAACAGCACTGAAATGCAGTTACATACAGATTCTGAACAGTATTTGGTTTACTTATATATCATCAGAACTGTGAGTTTATGAAGCTGCTACTTTTAATCTAATACACTAATCAGAGTTTTGCATAGTGAAGACCTGATGCACTGGACCCAATTCCAAAAGAGTTGCTCTCAGTGTAAGTAACCACTTACATTGACAGCAGGTGGTTTGGCATCTGGCCCCTAGTGTAAGCCCATTTATAGATAGGGCTTACACCGAAGTAAGTCACTTACACTGAGAGCAGGTCTTCCAGAATCAGCACAGACTTACACTGAGAGAAACTCTTTTGGAATCTGGCCCACTGGCTGTAAATGTTGTTGTTTGTCTTTTGGCTTTTCCCGGTTAGGGGTCACCACAGCGGAACTCCGGTCCGCTAATGATTGGCAGTTGGTTTTTATGGTGTCAAGTTGCCAGCCCGATGCCCAACCTTCAACAAAGACATGCCCATTCAATGCATGTCTTTCGAACGTCCACTCGACTGCGGGGAGGACATGCAGACTCCACACAGAAGGCACTCCCAACCCAAGCCGAGAATCGAACGGGAGAGCCTCTTGCTGTGAGGCAACAACACTACCACTAATGCATATAATTTAGTAATATGCAACTATTATTTTTTATTTTATTTATTTATTTATTTATGAAGTAGAGCTTTAGTCTGACTTGAGAATCCAGACAGTGTAGTTCAGAAGACCCACATATGTGGAGATAATCACTTGTAATCTATCCAAACCTCCAAGACCTCCTAAAAGCATTTCTCAGTGACCCCACACACACTCAAAAAAGACAGTATCTCACACAACACATAACTCTGAAAATCATAGTAGCCCCACTTCCATGCCCATAAGGCAACACACCACACAGCCAAACATTCTTGTTATTGGGGATTCCACTGTAAGACATACTGATGTCCCCCTTACCATGCTAAACAAGAAGAAAATCATAGTGAGCTGCCTGTCTGGAGCCAGGATCCACCAGATCACACTTGCACTTAGGTCTTTAAACTGCAAGTACCACTATGTCATGGTCGTAGTCCATATGGGCATACATTGCCTAAGATGTATCTCACTGGACTACATGAAGAGAGACATGATGGAGCTCTACAAATATGTGTCCCAGGCAGGTATGAATCTAGCCTTGAGTGGCATCCTACCTTCATCAATGATAATGCCACAGTACCAGCAAAAAATGATTGACTTCAACAATTGGTTTAGTTTCTGGTGTCACAACAAGGGGGTCCAAACTACGATGCTTTGCCAGAGATGGTTTGCACTTGCCACCACTTGGCTAATGGATAATGGCAAAAACTTTATCACTCTCCCAGGTAAAATCAGACTGCAAAATGATCTCCTTTATTATTAAAATTAACCTAGAACCCCCATCAAACTCCATACTTGTTAAGAACTTTGCTAAAGCCAATTAGCTCAAACTAAGTGACAACGTATTAAACCTCCAAGCCCTCCAAACCCAGATGCCATTGAGGCCTACTATGAGCTGTACACAAAAGCACTGTACAACTACATTTATAGCTGCATATTAGAGGCAGGTCCTGTCCTAGTCAAACCTATGATTACTGGCAAAAATAAACCACCCTGGTGGACCCCTAGCATAAATATGTTATTCAACAAAAGGAAAAAATACTCTCCAAAGCCAAGAATGAACAGACAAAACAGTGCAAAAAGACACTCACCTGTCTAAACAAACAAATTAGAAAGTAGGTCAAATCTGCCAAAGCACTCTATCAGGCAAAAGTATTCTCCCAGGTGAAAGATAACCATAAGGCATTTTTAATTATGTTTGTAACCTCAGGGAAACTGCTCAGAAATGTGCGGAGTTAATCATGAATGGTAACACTTACACTAGCCTGAAACTATAGCAAACCTGCTGGCCAACAAATTCAGTTCAAACTTCTCCCCTCATCACCTCCTTCCACACGTAAAGAAATACCTGCAATCACCACCCCCCACCAGTCATTATGAGGGAACAGGTCCTGGTTACCTATTATATTCTCAAAAGACGACAATGTCGAATCCAACATTGTCGACACGAGAATAGTGAAAGTGCAGAATGTCGAACGGGTAAATGGAAATCTCCGTAAGGGGAGATTTCCATTAACTTCAATGTAGTGCAGTCTCAGAGTTGGTATATTTAAGTAGTGGGGGTGGGGTGGGGGTGCAGGGGGGCTTGCCCCCCTGCCTACACCCTTTAGATTTTCTTTTTTTTTTTTTTCTGAACATTCAAAATTTTAATAGCTCGATCATTAAAGGTCCACCTTTAGTGATGCGAACCATTAAACTTTCGATGTTCTAATATAGACCCCAGATCCTTACTGCATTTGCAAAACACACAGCCTCCATGGGTCTCAACAACATTCCAGGATGCTTCTTAAATAGCTTAAAACAGAATTTATCAGGACCACTCGAAACCCTGTTTAACCACAGCCTCCAGAAAGGCTTTGTCCCAGAGGAATGGAGGACTGCAGCAGTCATCCCTATGCACAAGAGGAGCCCATCAACTGGCCCAGTGAACCACAGACCCATAAGTGTGACCAGTCTTATCTTCAAGGCCATGGAGAGAATTATCATGGACCTGGTCAATAATGACATAAGAACTCTCCAAACACTGGACCAGACACAATATGGCTTTGTCAAAGGGAGGTCTTGCTTGCTGAATCTGGTGGACTTCTTTGAGAAAGTCACCAGGGCCACGTATGATGGTAAAATGGTACACAACACTTATCTAGACCTGACCAAAGCATTTGACACAATCCCCGACTCAGGTATCAGAAATAAACTTATTGAGTTAGGCATAAACCCCTATATCATAAGATGGATAGCAGATTGGATCACTGGCAGAACACGTCTGAATAGGTGAATCCACCTCTGATAAGAAACCTGTTAGCGGTATCCTACAGGGCTCAGTGTTGGGACCCCTCCTGTTTGGTATATACTTCTCTGAAGTGAAGGTCAATATTGGGTCTTCTGGCTCACCAAGTTCACCAATGACAGTAAGGTGGGAGCAATCACTGAATCCCCAAACAACATTGGTATCCTACAAACAGGCCTAAAAATGACAAAGGATTGGTATCAAAACCATGGTCTAAGACTAAATGCTAAAAAATGCACAATCATACTCTTTGGTAAATCAGATATCCCTGCAAATTATGATATTGATAGCATGCATCTAAATGTAGACCCAGTGGTGAGAGACCTAGGAACAAAGATAGACAGTAACCTACATTTTTGACCACCAGGTAGCTACAGTAGTGAGGAAATCCTTCTGTGTGGCTCAACTTATAAGTAAAGGCATGGCATCAAGCTCGAAGGAAGTTATAGTGCCATTGTACTCGGCCCTCATTAGGCCTATAATTGAGTACAATGCTCTCTTGTGAAAGTACATAACCAGACATTTACACTAATTGGAGTGGCCCCAGAGGTTTCTCACTGAAAAAATACAAAGCGTAAGACACATGTCTTATGCAGACCAATTAAAGGTCCTATCTCTTTACTCTGTCTCATATCATTTATTGACAGGTGACTTATGCCAGACCTACAAGATATTCTCTGATCCAACCCTGATGAAATTGTTACATATTTGCAATAAAAATTATACACGGGTTACGCATTCCATGGACCTAACCCTTATTTGTGACTCTAACAGAACCTGATGGGGAGATATCCCAAAGACTACCTTGTCTATAGACTAAACTTCCCATTTTTGTAAAACAAAGCCTGTCTGTCACTCTCCTCAAAAAGAATTTGGATAAATGGATGGGGAACTATAAATTCACTCTCAGGGCACTGCCCATGTCACTTATGGGCAGAGGCAGTCTGGAAAATGACTCAGGGCTCCAAAACACAAAGACACACTACCCTGATACAACCCTATCCCATATCAGGAGAATTAAGATATAATGCTGTCATATCCTGGGTATTATTGGCTAGTCTTGTAAAGATTCTTGTGCCACTAGTCTAGTAATCACCTATGAACCTTTGAACTGTGTTGATGTTCTTCATGTAAACCTCTGACCTTAGTTGTTTTACATGCATTATATACATCTGAAGTGTGTCACTTGACCTCTAGGCTTCATACAAAACATGATTCATTGTAATTGTTTTGTTCGCTGTTTTCCCTTCACTGTATTGTGCTTACTATAAAATTTATGTAACCAATTGTTGTTTTTTCTGATATAAAATTTATGTGCCAGCATTATCCTTTATGGTCAGTTGCAATAAAGGGAAATCTTGGCTCCTGATCATACACCCTTGGCTATCAAGCTGCAAACAAATTAAAACATAAATTGATAGGATTGTACTCATTAGATTAGCTGAAAATTAAAAGCAACACATAAGTCTGGACATTCTAAAAATGTACCATCATGTTCTGGCTGGTATTTTAAGTAGAGCATATATTATATTCAGTATACATTTTAGGCTGTAAACTATAAGAAAAATATAATTACAAATTTGTGTGTTGCTCAAGTACTTGTTGTGCTTTCTGAACACTATATACAATACATGGGAAGATGTACTGTGATTACTTTATCCAGTCGTGCAATGGTGTAATTAGTGACACTGTCCAAAATGTCAGCTGCAACTTTATGCATTTCTTTATTTATCCCTCTGGCAGAACTTCACACATGCATGACAATGCAGGAGAGACATTCTAGGCACAGCAGTTGCTGATGGTAACTGTATCATGGACAGACGGCTGCTCCATAGTATGGAAAGCAGACACCCTACGAGACATACAAGAGGTGTAAAACGTTTAATGTACCTTAACAGGAATCAGTGAGGCAGTTTCCTGTTATAGTTATCACGTAACCTATTGTGGTTACAAAACTACTGCAAACTGTCAAGCAGACATACATTTAAAGATTCACCTCGGTTGACTTGCATGTAATGTTGGGCTTATCTCTGTCTGGTGCACATTGATCACAGGGTGAAGGCTATCCACACCTGACCTCATGAATAACAGTGCTGTATTACCATTCAAGGCTATAAAATTTTGGTGTGATTCCCTCAAGCTCCACTTGCTTACTATGTGACTGACAAAGTCACTTAGCCAGAAAATACACCTAGTTCAACTTTGCAAACAGTATTTGTTTTTAGTGTCTCTTACATGGTTAACAAAGTAGGTATGCTAACCCTACCTGTTTTTTTTTTCCTCCCCTAGATGAAGTGGGCTGTGTCGATCCAGAAATATGCAAATCAGTTTGCAGTACAACAGTTGGCTGTTCTAACATTGCATATCCAAAACTGGTGATAGAACTTATGCCCATAGGTGAGACTTTAATTTCAGTCTTTTGATTTGAAGTCATCTGTATATAACAAGATATATATATTTATATATATATATAGTGTATAATTTTAATAAAAAAGTTCCAGTGATGGGTTACAGAGATACAGAGACTTATTAAATTGATCAAAAATAATTCACAGGCAACTGCTGAACATCTGTTTTATTATATGAGTAATGATGTATTTAAGAACTCAGTGGAATTATATAAACTGTACTGAAATGTTTTTTTTTCTTCAGTGTTTTCTGTGTGATAATATTGCAATGGGTGCAGACACAGACACACATGGACACAGAAATACACATGCACAAACACAAGCACACACGCGTGGACACACACACACACACACACACACACACACACACACACACACACACACACACAGACACAAGCACATAATGACATCGCAATCCTTGGTCATGACAAGTGACACCTAAAAGCTAATAATAACCATTGTCAGTATGTAGCTAGAGCACAGATTATTTAAATGCTACTGAACACGCACTAAAACTACCACAGCAGACCAGGATTTAACTTCCCTTCTAAATTATAGTAATTTAGCATTGTGACTTTCGTTATTATGACACAGTCAATACTCATCTAAACTAAGCTTTTATAGCATGTGACCATACCCTATGACTTAGTGATTTCATATGGATCAGACTGAGTCATGTTATTTCTTTTATTTATTTCTGTTAGTGAACAAATAGATGCTCATTTCTGCAGTCTTGGGGTGAAAATTTCCTCACATGACAGGAAAATTATGTAATCAATGCTAACTAATAAAAAAAGATATATGGACATTAAGAAAATAAAAATCATATAGCAATAAAACATTATAAGCCTATTGTAGAATGAAGGTTTGTCAAGGCATATTATCTACATAATATTATTATACATTACATTACATACAAGAAATATATGATTTGCTGTAGGTCTTCTGCACCTGACTTTAGTGACCTTTACGGTCTTATAACAATTGTTAACTGTTCCAGGGTTGTCTTTATTGTCACAGTTATACAATCTAAAAGTATAGGTGTTATCATCAAACATATTAATAATTACATATCTCATCACAATCTGTAATCACTACCATACCCCCTTCACCTGATTTTTGGTAGAATGTCTATTTACAGTAAAACATTTATACCCTGACAGAACTGGTTTCCAGTCATTGTTCTTTAACCATGTTTCACAAACAATAACAATATCACCTTTGTGCAGGTATAGCAAATTTCCAATAAGAAACTACTACTAATGCTCCTAGCATTAACAACCAGGAGAGATACATAAAATGTTGCTATCTGTGAACTGTTAAACTCCTGACCTGTAAAAAATCCTGTCTTGTGTTAGTCAAATATTGCAATATAGCTGCTACAAACATGATCATCCCTTGCGTTGACAAGTAGCCTCTGTCCTATCAAAATACATATGTGCCCAAAACTAGGCTTGGATGTTCTACTACATATTTCCACTCTTTAAAATGGACCATTTTTTCATGTAGGTATATACCCCAAAATACTTTCATTCACACTTAAACTTAGACAGTCAGTAAATTAGTTGGATGAACTGAATTACAGAAACACTCTAAAGTGAAATAATTCCGTTTTAACTTTCTTCACATTACAGCTTGATTAGTCATTATCAAAGAAAAATCATTTGTCTAGATTCCTAAATATACGCCTATATTTAAACTCCATATCACTAGTGTAGTCACAGTACTTCTTTACCACTTTCTTATAAAACTTCATCAGCGGTGAGGCAGCCCTGCCCAATCTATTGTCCAAAGCCCCTTTTGCCCCATAGCCATACTGTCCTGTTAACCTCATCTTTTACAAAAATTATTCTTGAATCTATCCTTATTCCATATTGTATGAAGTCTTAATATGCATCCTTGCAATTGCAAATTTCCTTTTCTCCTACCATATCAAGAAACCCTCACAGATATCTTTGGCTTATTAACTTCCCTTGTGGAGTGGACGTTATGGAACAGATCCAGTGTACTTTGTTACAATTTAGTAGCTCACAAATGCCATTGATTCTGGTGCCCTCTATGAATTGGTGGGGATAACATGGACAGCACATGTAACTGAACACTGGGGGGGGGTGCAGTGGGGTTAGCTTGCCCTCCCCTGTTATTTCATATGTCAGAGATATATACAAGACCTAATGATAGCATTACCCACAATAACAATGTCATCATACTGTGTCATGTCCATGGTGCTATCATGTCCAGCCACTTGGTGCTATCATCTTCAGCCACATGGTGCTATGATCTCCAGCCACATGGTTCTATCATCTCCAGCTACATGGCGCTATAATCTTCAGCCATATGGTGCTACCATCTTCAGCCACATGATGCTATAATCTCCAGCCATATGGTGCTACCATCTCCAGCCACATAGTGCAATCATCTTCAGCCATATTTTAAAGAGTAGAAATATGTAGTAGAACATCCAAGCCTAATTTTGGGCTGTCATCTCCAGCTACATGGTGCTATCATCTTTAACCAAATGGTACTATCATCTCCAGACCAGATGGTGCTATCATCTTCAGCCATATGGTGCTATTATCTCCAGCTACATGGTGCTATCATCTGCATTACTGTGCTACTATGACTTCCAACAGCATTAATGTCCTAGACTACACCCTGACATACTCAGAGCCTGATACAGGACAAGGCAACCTAGGCATTCCCAACTGGGGTAGGGGGCATAAAAAAATGAAAAGAAACTGTCCCAGCCTCTTCTCTCAACCCCAATTACCTGGGTCCACTTGGTTGCTTATTTGTGTGTGTGCATATGTGTGTGTGTGTGTGTGTGCTCTTTGAAGCTAGAAGTGTAAAACACCTCTAGAGTTTCCTCCTCCAGGAATATTACAAACTGTATTTTTTTCTGACTTTCCTGCAATGCGAGACACAATTGCATTGAACACATTCTGAATGAAAAATATGGCTTGCTGTAATATGAAAACTGAAACTTAAAGAGCTTGGTAGTTCACTGGTTCTTCTGTGAATGACATTCACAGATTTGATTACGCTGAGACTGCAAGATGTAAAATGCAAAAATATAAGGTCTTGAGATTTTATGTGAAACTTCAAAGGCATACAACATTTTAATATTTGTACTGTTAGAATAAAAATTGAAGACAGTTGTCATATCCTGATGTAAAAATAATAATTTTTTGTGACCTGCTTGCTTCTGAAAGTCACAAACTGGATGCATCAGATATTCAATTATTTTATATTAACACAGCTTTATTGAACTCACAATTTATCAAACACATATCTAAATTCATCATCAACATCATACTATAATCGTATATTTATTAATTATAAACATTCACTTTCTTCATAAACTTTTTTTAACATTTCAAACTTTAAACATTTTCCAATATACAAACCTACAGGAAATTTCTACTCTTTTATTTCTGCCCTTTGCACTTGTCCCCATTATTCCTTTCTTACCCATCCCTCTGGTCCCTGTTGTGAAGGTAATGGTCTTACACATTCCAATTAAGTGTATGCATCGTGTTCTTTCCCCTTTTGAACAAGTCTCTTTTCAACTGCTCTATTTCCTACCTAGCATATCCCCAAAGATCATTCTAACCCTTAAGTTCTGTTTTCTGAGTATTATTTTTTAACAGCTAAAATAATTAAAGTCATTAAAGCCTTCTTATATCCGGAATGTTTAGTTCCCCTACTGTAACTTTGCAGCATCACCTCTTAAGTAACTTCCACTTATTTATGCAGCATATACCCGAGGGCATTTTAGAGTTAGTCTACTGTGCGCACTCCAAAAAAAAAACATGCTTTTAGTTTTCCCATTCACTCCCTACACCCTTTCGGCATTAAGGTAATATCCTAATCAATCTACTTGGTGTATAACAATATCTATGCAGCTATTTCTGTGCAAATGTCCTGGACATGCTTGTTTAAAACATGTAGTGCAAAATCTTAAACATTTCCCCATTGATCCTTTGCAATTTGCCCACTCAGTCTTTTCTCCCAATCTTGCCAGAGTTCCTTTGATTGACTTGTTAATTGTCATAAGTAATTCTGTGTACCCTACTAATACCCCTTCCCCTTTTTATATCTCTGTCCATTCTAAGTTCCACAAAATATTCCACCAGGGAAAACCACTCACCTATCATTCTTCTATCTCTCTCTCTCTGTATATATATATATATATATATATATATATATATATATATATATATATATATATATATATTCTGATATTAAACCACTCACCTATCATTCTTCTATCTCTCTCTCTCTCTGTCTATATATATATATATATATATATATATATATATATATATATATATATATATATATATATATATATATATTCTGATATTATTCCCAGGTGTGGAATCCTATCCCTGTGTTGTAATCCAAACAATTATTTTCCTTCATTCTATAGTATTA
The DNA here is from genome assembly GCF_019279795.1 of Protopterus annectens. Lineage (NCBI taxonomy): Eukaryota > Metazoa > Chordata > Ceratodontiformes > Protopteridae > Protopterus > Protopterus annectens. The sequence continues at coordinate 1,274,796,175 of NC_056744.1, forward strand.
GTTACTCTATAGACAATTTGTTGAAAATACCTTAGTTCCTTGGTTAATATTCTCCAATTACTTCCTGCTTTTCTGCCTTTTTGGCTACTTTCTAGCACTTTATTTGGGGACCCCTCAGCAAAACTCATTATTTTGTACCCTCACTAGCTTACTTTTCAGCATACTATCTGCTAGTTTATATGTATAATGACCTACCTGTATAGCTTTTATTCTCCTCCAAGACCTATTTCCAATAAAATAATCTCTCACTATCTCGGGTAGTCCCTCCTTGCCTCACCATTATATCTTTCAACTTCGGTTTATATCCCTCTATTTGTATTATAACAGCCTTAACTGCATAGCCTTGAAGTGCCCCTTTAAATCAGGCAAACCTTCCATGCCATCTATTCTGTGAAGCACCACACCCAGTAGGTGGTACACTCTCAAGCACCACACCCAGTAGGTGGTACAGTTTAAGGCACCAGATCCATACTCTCCAAGAAAACTGTATACTTGTAATAGCTGTTAGGTGCATGTGTTTTTCTTTGACAAAGCTCACAATCACTTTGAGGTGATATCTACTTCTGTAAAATCCAGCTGTAAGCACCCATCTAGGTACAGGAGAAGACTGTCTCACCTAACTAGTCACCTTGATGGATAATTCTAGAATAAGAGAGATAGAGATAGATAAGAGAGAGAGGGAGAGGAGACCGCTCCTGAATAACAAGTCTGGTTCCAGAGCCAGCTAATACTTTTCAGATTCACATGCAAGCTCTGGCTACTTATATTTACTTTCTTTTTGTTGACCAGATTGGTCCTCCTAGGCAAATGGCCTCTTTTCAGGTAGACCTGAGGTGATATTCACACTGACCTGAGGAAATTTTGCCAGGGTATCAGGGAACTTTCCTTGTTTTTTTTTATGGTAAGTGCTCTGGTATCTTTTACATCCACCATCAACTCGGGTAGATGGCACCTCAGTTTAATGTCTCATCTGAAGGACAATTTAATTCCTTAGCAGAGAGGTGAAATTCTATATCTCAAGAATTAATTTCCATGGTTGGAGTCCAGCCCATTGTAATCACCCCTACATGCCATTCAAATGGAACTACTCCCATAACCTGACTTGGGTCAACTAGTCTGCAAATCGCACCCCAAGTCCGGTTCAGAGATAAGTCAAAGTAACATTGTTCTGTTGAGTTTTTCTGATTCTTTAAATAAATCATCAGGGGATCCAACTTTTGAGTAATTTTGCCTTTTAGAAAATGTAACAGAATAATCATTCTAGAAATATGATGTGTCAAGAACTAAAACAGTAGTGTCATCTAGCAATATTTGGAATGTGTAACATTCTGTTTACCTACCTGTTATTAAAATAATGTGTGGTTGAGAGAAGTAAGAGAAAACTACAAAAATATTTGTATACTAAATTTAAAGGCTAGTTTGTTGTAGCAGACCATTTCAGCCATTTATTTGATAGCTCACAGATCCATGAGAAGTAAAATTTCCTCAGACTGTGAAAACTTCAACCTCTTTCTACACTCTAAACTTATTTATATTAAAAAGTATAAAATGCAATTATACATTTTCAAAAATAGTTAAGAAAATAACGTATTTGTTTAAATGTTTATGAACAATAATGTTTCAGTGAAATCAAGCCAATATACATTTCTTCATGACAGTCAGACATATTGTCCATCTTAATTCAAAATTTCATGACTTAACTGACTTTATAGGGAAGCCTGTTACAGCTCCAACCATTGTGGCATATATTAATTTCATGGCCTTAGCTTTAGGTTTTTGGACAATAGCTTGTTGGTGCCTTACTACTGTTTTAATGCATATATCACTATCACAGCTCTCCTCCTTCATGTCATGTGATGAATGTTCCATCTTTGGTGCTCTGTTTGTGTTCTCTCATGTACTATCACTACTGAGTACTTATGCATCATGTGTTTCTCTGTCTCTCTAGGTGTCAGAGGTCTGATGATTGCAGTGATGGTAGCGGCCTTAATGAGCTCCCTTACCTCCATCTTTAACAGCAGCAGCACACTTTTCACAATGGACATCTGGAAAAGGTTCCGCTGCACTGCTTCTGAACAGGAACTTATGATTGTTGGCAGGTACTGTAAAGAAACAATTCCCTTTCAGTGCCATCTTGTCTTAGATTTTTGAAAATCAAATTATATATGTGATGTAAACTAACCCTGCAAGTGTTAATATCAAGAATCCAGGTTTGCGTGCTAGTTGATCTGACTGGGGTGATTGTGAGAAGAAGATTTGGAATTCTCTAGTAGATGGCTTAAGTATTCATAATTCCTTGTATTTAGAGTGCTGGATGCTTTACTGGGCTTATTTAGTGAATTGCCAATTCTAACAAGGCTTTTTTTCCACTAGCAATGAGCTGTGAATGGCTGCAGGCATAACACACCCAAGCACAGTAATCAGTGATTTTCCATTTCTAGAACTGAAATCTACAAGAAGCTAAGCCAAGACAGAAATATCATGAGAATCCATAATTACTACAAAAACAGAAGTAGGCATAGTTCAGTCCCATATCTTTCCTATCTGAGATGCAAATAGAAAAGTTCTGCAGCAGGGCTAGCCATCCATGGCTCTAGATGATTGTCACTGTTGAGGTGACACCCTGGCCCCATGTGCAAAAATGGGAAAAAGGGGTTGTGGATGGATGGATGGATGGATGGATGGGTGGATAGATGGATGGATGGATGGATTCAAATAGAGAACTTCTCCCTCTCCAGAAAGGCACCATGCTATTCTGATTAATTACACAGGTTCCCCAAATATATAGAGTTTGATAATTTGGACAGTAGAGACAGAAAAAGATATGCAGTGGAAAAAGGAACACCATTCATACTTTGCCATTTTGTAATCAGGTATGTTTCCAAGCAGATGGTTATTCTACTACACTGACATAGTTAACAGCAAAAGATAATACCACTAGTCATACAACTTGACTATCATGCATTGTTATCCAGCATTTAGGACTTATTTTGGTAAAGCAACTTACCATATTGTTCCTGGTTGGCTAATACTGGCTTAACAAGGCTAATTTTCACCAAACAACACATTTTCATATAATATAGTACCAGAACTAATTACACAGAGCAAAATGAAAAGAATACATAGAGAGGAGGGACTGATGCCCCTCTCAAAAAAAAATAAAAGCAAACTTCAGCCATGTACTTTGAATGTGGATAACTCACCCAGATGTACTATAACATGTCATTGTTTCTGTCCTCATAGCATTGGACGGCCACTTATGTCATCTATTGTAGTGTTCCCGACCCCCTTCTACCAACCACCCTTGTAAAAATTCCTTGCAAGGCCAACTCTAGCTTTGGAAGCTGAATCTAACTTGTAGTGCTTGATAAAAATGTGTGGATTGTGAACCATCTAGGAGCTTCACATATGACTGTGGATCTGGCTCATGTGATAATGTAGTGGGAGGTCACACTGACCAATTGGAATGAGCTTCAATGACTCCCTCTCTGTAGTTGAGGAGAATATAGTGTAAGCAGCACTCTAGTTAGAAATTGCTTGCTTACCCCAGAGGTACTTAAATTCTTTGCTACAGAGAAGTAAAATGCAAATCAGATTTTTTGAGTTGTTGGTACTGAAACTGAACAGTTATTTTTTTGGATCCATCCTATGCTAGATTTATTTCCCACATCACAGTTGGGATACTCAGACTTGTTAAAGGTGAAAGAAACAGAGTTGGACAGACTTGCTGATATTGCTTAATTCTGGAAAAATATGCAAGTGATTGCTTTCTTAGTCAAGCCTATGAAGAATCTATTTCCCTTTACTATTTGAATAAGGCAGGTATCAGGACCTTTTGACCAGGAGCAGAGACACAACTTCAGGCAATTATTCTATCTTCATACCTCTAAAGCATTAATCTGAAAAGGTTCTGTTACCATGGTACCTGTGATATAATGTCTTTCGGCTTTTCCCACTTAGGGGTCACCACAGCAGAACTCCGGTCTGCTAATGATTGGCAGTGGATTTTTACGGTGTCGAGGTGCCAGCCCGATGCCCAGCCTTCAAAGAAGGTACACCCATTCACGCACGCACCTACCTACATGTCTTTAACATCACTCGACCGCAGGGAGGACATGCAGACTCCACACAGAAGGCGCTCCAGCCGAGAATCAAACGTGAGAACCTCTTGCTGTGAGGCGACAACACTAACCACTGAACCAACGTGGCTGACAAGATGTGATATCCTATAAGTTTCCAAAGGCAGTACTGAATAGTGTTGGCAGAAAATGTAAAGAAGGTGATTTCCCTCAACAGAACTGGGAAATAAATGGTGGACATGGATACAAAAGTCATATGGGTTAAGTACCTATGTCCATAGCACAAAGCTGTAAGAGCATTTGAGAAGAAAAGTGTAAAGATGAGGTCAAAAGTTAAAAAGTGGAAACTTCCTGTATATTTAAAAGTGTAAAGGCGAGGTCAAAAATTAAAAGATAGAAATTTCCTGTATATTTGTACTTTACATCATCTCTAGGGATACAAATATACCCAGCAAAGTCTTCTGTCTTCTTAGAAAGTCACCCAAATCAGTGACATGAACAATATTCCTCTTCCATAAAAAGTGTAAACATAAGTGAAATGTGAAAACCTGGCTTCAAAATATGCATATTCTCAGATTGTCTTCCATCATACTCTTCTGCTCTTGAAAGTATCCTAATGAATAAGCTGCATTAATTTTGAAGAATGACACAACCTATACAGGTTTATACCAAAGCTAAACAGAGAGAAGTTAAACTTGTCACAGTCATCTAATGGAGTTTGCTGAATTAGGAACATTCTATAAAAATATAACCCCCAACAACTCACCTCCACAGAAATGAAAAAGAAAATATGTTTCATAAATCACTATAGCTACGAATATATTATATGACAGTATTATATATTCTGATGTAATCTACTTCATTTAACTTAAGATAAGGAAGTGGGAACAGAACCTTTACAACAATTCCACTACACCAATGAAAAACTATAGAATAGTTTCTTCACCTAAAGGAAATTTCTTCAGATGTACCAACACCATATCCCACAGGATCTCTAAAACTTTAGCGTCACATATTCATTGGTTCACATGCATATATTACTTTTCTATATACTAGACAAGCAGTCACCTGACCAGTAGGAACCTAGCCAAATAAGCCCCTTGAACAACTATGTAATTCAATAACGTTCACCCTCTTTGTCTAAAAGGGCTATGAGGGATAACCAGGGAAGAATTTATAACTGTCCATCCAGTTATCGACATTAATTTTGAAACAGCTGCTTTTTTGACATGTAGGTGAAGCTTGTTACATAGGTGAAGGATAGGCTGGGTTAGGTACATATCTTGACAATGAGTCTTATTTATTTGTAGATGCAAGTTGAGATGTTTGGTGGGGATGTTTGAGGCGCTGTTGGTTTGTGGAGGTAAGGAGGTTGAATACAGAGTGGTCTTTTATGGCTCAAAAAGCAAGAGAAATGTCACTGTGAAGTAGACCTTTGCAGTCTGAGTACAAGGATAAGATGCTAATCGGTCTGAGTAACTAAGGGATGTGAGACTGATGAAGGTTTTAGCTAAGAATCTGATACCTCTCGACCTGAGCAACATGCTTTGAAAGTTACATGCTGAAAGAGTTTTATATCCATTGAAATGCCTCCAAATGAAAGAGTACTAGGAACTAAAACTTTCTTAGTTCTAGGCACTTCATTTAGAAATTATTGGGCCAGATAGAATAATTTTTGAACTGTTGAGCAGACATGTTGGTGAAATCATAGTGAGTTGAAGGCCCTGAGGAAAGTGCCATTTTGGAAAGCTATGCCGCTTACATAGTAAGGGGTGGGAAACATTTTTACAAAGTGGAACCACACTTCATTCCTTTTTATTTCGCTTAGGACCATTGTCAGGCATAGTCACACCCCTGCTGAAGTGATTGCGCATGTGATTAGTTGCATACAGTTTGCAGTCTTCATCAAAGTTAGGTAACCACAAGCCTAGAATATTAGATTGGATGTTGGAAAAACAGATGCTGAAAAGGAGAGATCCCATTATTTATTTATTTATTTTATTTTATTTTATTTTACATTTGTTGACCGGGCTAGTCTAGCTGGATATACTTCCATTTTCAGTAGAGGCCCGGGGAGAAAAGCTCCAACATTAATAGTTAGATAATTACTTAAAATACAGCAACAAGGATGGTACACATAGTTGAAACATCGTAAATGAAAGTAGTTCAAATAAGTATAAAAAAAAAATCAGTAATAATAATAAAAAAGGGATCAAAAAAGATATTTACACTAGTATAGAAATCATTAAGAATGGTGAGATGAATTTTATTACACAATAAAAGTGACATAGTGTTATTATGTACTAGGTTGTACTAACAATAAGCAGGATGGAATCTACCAAATTGTTTCATTGTGGTCTGCAGTTCAGTTCTTCATCATAGAAATTAAAGAAATATGTGTGAAAAATTGGTAGGGTGTAGAAGTAACATTAGTAGAGGGAAGGTTAGTCAGGTTTACAACATAGACATAACCAGTGAGTTTTAAAGTATGTTTTTAGTCTTTGTTTAAAGAGAGGCAAAGAAGAAAGTGTTGTTAGTTCATTTGGAAGGAGGTTCCAGTCTTTTCCCACTGTGTTAGAAAACAGGGAATCTCCTGCCAAGTTATTAGTTTTGGTTATGCTAGCTAGAAGCTTGTTAGAGGAGCGCAGTGAGTTTAGGTTTTTATAAGGGATTATGAGATTGGGTAGTATAGGAGTGCTATTAGGTTGATAAAATATCTTGTGGGTCATGGTTAGTTGGGAGGATTTTCAGAAGGTTTTGAAGTTCAAGCCAGCCCAGCTGCTTTAGATTTAGACAGTGGTGAGTACGAAAGGGGTTACCAGTGGCAAATCTGGTGATGCTGTTATAGGCATGCTGTAGTTTGACAAGGTTATTCTTTTTGAGGTTGGTGTATATGGGAGAGACATAAAGAGAATTACTGAGCTTTGTAGGACCCAGCTAGTAACATTTTTAGATTCAGAGTAGCTTTTATTACATAGGTTCTGTTTCTTTCTCAAGTATCTAATACATCGACAGATAGTGTTTTTTTTACCTTATGTTTAGTGAGCACCCATTGTTTTAGTTTGAAATTCTACAAGTAGCATCGGCATTCCTTTAAAGTAAGGTGGCTAACTGCAACTTCTACAGGATGAAAAACAGTAATACATTTATTTCAACAATCATTTTGTTATCCATTTCCACTGGGATTCCTACACATGAATTTCCTGGAATAAACCAGTTTGGGTAGAGTTCTTTAAATAATGTAGAAACAATATACTCTAACTTATTGATTCTGCATCTTAGAAATTCAGGACTCCATAGTTATAGTACCCATTAACGATAAACAAAAAGGGGTATAATATGTAATAATGAGGCAAAACTCTGAAAATAGTAATAAGGAAGAATGTAAGGGATATAACAAAAGCATTAGACAATCACCATAGTGACATTAATTTTAAGATACAACTATTTACATGATGAGTAAGAAGATTGACGTGAAAAAAAATCTAATATATTTGACACAGTGACGTAGCTATAAGTTTTATTTCCTCATACCATTTGTTTCTTCAGTTTTGTTCTGAGTGGGAGCCCCTTCTGTGCAAAGTCTGTATGTTTTCCTTCTGCTGTTATGTTTTATTTTATTATTTTATTCTTGGCTGTGTCATTTTCCTCCCAGATCCCAAAGACTTGCCAAGGTGAATTGATGTGCCTTCAAACTGTCCATAGATATGTGCTTCATGTGCGCGCATGTGTGTGTGTGTGTGTGTGTGTGTGTGTGTGTGTGTGTGTGTGTGTGTGTGTGTGTATAGTTACTGTGAAGAGCCGGTCTCACATATAGGATTAACTTTGCTGCCTTGTGCCCACTGACATGCTAAGATAGGACCTTCAGATAAGTTAAGTTGGTTATCAAATAATGAATGAATGAATGAATGAATAAAACTAATGCATAACATTTATTTAATTAAAAGTATTAAACAACATAAAATACTACTAAAAAACTCCAAAGACACAATTGAACCTAAAAAAAGGCAGACTACTCCAGTTCCTCAAATCTCTTTATTCACAAAGGTATTAGCACTTTCGCAGATTATATTGCTTCATCTGCGAAAGCGCTAATACCTTTGTGAATAAAGAGATTTGAGGAACTGGAGCAGCCTGCCATTTTTGGGTTCAATTGTGTCTTTGGAATTATTGCCTTTTCTATATTATGTGAACCTGAAACTTAGCCTGACTTCGGAAATCCCTGCTATTTCTTAAAAGTACTGTAGGGCTAATTGTGCCTGCAAGTAAACATGCAGATTGCTTAATTAAGACAATTAGATCAGATAAAATATTACACTGAATAGTGTATCTCATAATGCAGAACAACACATATCAGGTATTCAGACCTAAGACAACCTGCAGCTAATAATATAGAGGGTTCGGATTGGGTCACCAATCCTAACTGACTTACATGGATGCCAAGAAATTCATCAAGAGTGAAGCTCGAGAGGTGAATTTCTTGGAACCATTTTGAGAACACATAATAATAAGTTATGATCAGAGACCAATGATAATTCTTTGTAGTGCATGGATCCTTTATCGCTCCATGTGCTGCAAGTTAAAGTTATTCTAAAAACGCTGTGTGTTTTGCCAGCTTTCAAAGTTATAAAGCACTTAGCGAGCACTGCCAGGGCAGTGTAATGCATTCCCTTCTGTTTGCACTCACCTGCCTCTCAACTGTGCAGATTTTCACAGAATGTCCAGATTTTTGCCTCATGTGTTTGGTCCATTCCTCATGAAGTCCGTGGTTTTCAGAAAAATTATTGAGTATTGAAAACTCTTAATAGTGGCATACATTTAGGTTTCAGACTTTGAGTCCGTCAGAAAATGCAGGTGAATACACACATCCTTTTATTCTGATAACTTTCTAAGTTTATTACAGGAAGTCAGGACATGTTACTGATGGACAGCAGGTAGAACCAAATCTTTTATTCTGCTGCTATCATTTGCTGGCAGTACTGTCAGATTTTACCTCCTAGTGCCGGACCTTACCTTAACAACTGAAGCAGAGGTGCTTAACATTTATTAAGGTTGGGTTTAGTGCCACTCTGGTGCTTAACTGACTCACCCCATCAGGGACCAGCAGAGGGAAGTATTTTGCTCAGTGACATCCTCTTACTTTTAGAGCTTTTTGCCAGAATTTCTTAGAAACATGAAAAGATTTATTGACTGTAAGTTGTTGTTGTGTCTTTTGGCTTTTCCCGGTTAGGGGTCGCCACAGCGGAACTCCGGTCCGCTAATGATTGGCAGTAGATTTTTACATGCCGAGTTGCCGGCCCTGATGCACAACCTTCAATGAAGGTGTTAAATAAAATTAATAATTCAATACACAGGAGGTTCAGATTCAAAAGTTTACTAGTGTACACCAGGAGGCAAAAAACCATACAAGTACAGAATTTTGTCTGTCATGAAACAGGAAGCACACAATTTTATATAGGTTTAACATTTAAGCTATGCCCACCTTACTGACATGATATGTCATGGGGCATCTACATCACTTTAGCTTACAAGCCTCTATTCTTTTAATCTGCTGATGCAGTATGTTTTTAAAAAACTTTTCCTCTAGATACAATACGGCCTTGCTATCCAGCTGGTCAGTCATAATGTCTTTCTATAAAGTTACTTATTCAAGGTTTCATATCAGTTTGAATACAATAGCAGATTCAGTCTTTAACATACATATTTGTTCACTGTTTCACTTTCTTTACCAGCTGTGTTTTTATCTCACAAGGACAAGTTACTTCATGCAGGAAGAGAAGATTTCATTATTTACAAGGACAAGTTATCTCATGAGGATGGAGCGGAAGATTTACACATTTAATTTCCTGACCCAGCAGATAATCACTTATGAAAAGCATAAACATTAAGCTTGCTGAGCTGGCAGCTGCCAGGGTTAAGGGTCAAAGCACACTGCAGTTTTAGAAGCGACTTGCATTTACACATGAATTTATCCCTTCTGTTATATGATTAATAGAATAAAATGCATTATAAACTACCTTGCTTCTAAACTAGCATTTCACATATATTTAAATACATATTTTTCTAACATTTCCCCCCATTAATACTTTTTATTCTATTTTTTTTTTTTTTTTGAAGTATGCATAATGTTATTTCATCTCCTAACCTTTTCCACTTAGGATTTTCAGCTAGGTGAGTCATTCAATCTATACTTCAGAAAAAGCGTCATCTGAAATCAATCTTTCAATTTCAATATCTTGGTAGAAAGTTTCAGTAACAGATACATCAACAAAATCTTTGATTAATCTTTTCATGCAGGGAATTCCACAGCAAACACATGCTCCTATTAGGAGTATACCCACACAAATAGCAATTAGAATGTTCATTAGGATGGAACCCCACCCCCCAAACAGATTCTGGAAAAAGTTTGTCAGTGGGTTTGGGCCTGGTTCAGTCATGGCTGATACTTGCTGAATTACCTCTAGGTGATTATTTATCTTGTGACGATTGTCAGGTATATAAGCACAGCATTCTTCTTTGATAAGCACGCACGTAACACCTCTCGCCGCTATGGTGAAGTCAAGAGCCATCCGATTTTGTAGCACAACAGTTCTCATTGCATTCAGTTCATCAGTCACTAGTTCTAGGGCGGAAAAAGTTGCATTACTCATTACTTCAAGAAGTTTCGACAACTTCCTCAGCTCCCAGATCAATTTGACTGCTCCATAGGCTGGTAATATTCCTGCCCAGGATATAACACTGTCACTCAAGTTCATATGAGTCAATTCGCTTTTGTCTTTTACTGAATTATGGTCTTTCCAACCAGCTTCAATCTTCCCAACTGGATTCACAGGTTTCTTAACTGGACCTTCGGGCTTTCGAGCTGTTTCTCTTACATTTTGTATCTTACCCAAAGGTAATTCTGCAGTATGTCTTATTGCCGGAACCAAGTAACCCAAAAAACAACTGCCGGACCAATTCTCAGGTAACCATTTATATGCCTTTTTCCCACAAATAAAATAACAGTTTTCTACTTTAGTACTAATACGCATCAGCCCTGCATGAAACATTTTTTGATCTATAACTGACAATTGTTTAAACAAAACTGAATTTTTTTGAATGTCACTCATAGTTGTTTTCAATGAGTTTAAATACGAGTCATAATTAGTATTGCAAAAAGTATTGCCATTACTATTCTTAATATAACATCGGTAAGATATGGTTATATTGCAATTGCTACAGCCCACCTGGAGAGTGTCATTTTTGTAGAAACATACAACTCCTTTTTGTGTGACAGGTAAAAATAAAGCTATTTTGTCCTGTGATCTCACAGTTCCTGTGTCGAAAAGTAAATTCTCCCAAGTCTCATTTATCCCCAAAGGGACATCGGACATTATCAGTCCTCCATATGCTGTTGGTATAGCTGTGCAAACCCAGCAATTTGAAATGTTCATAGTCTCTGCATACACACGTTTCATGGCCAGGTATGTGTTAAAATTTGGATGCCAGTCTATAGACGTCTCATCACGCCTTTTCACTTTCACTTGCGTAGTTGTTTGTAGGATAAACCACAACAAGAGGAAAATTGTCACAATTACAGTTAATAAATGTACACACAACAAAATGATTATGCAACATCTCTGGGGTTGCTCTAAACTTCTATTCACTTTGTTTTTGGCCATCTCGGTCTGGTTGTATATCAGTCACAAAGTTTTTATCAAGTTGAAAGTTCTTTACCGGTTTACAATGCGTCAAATGAACCCAGGACGTCCTCTCAGCCACTCTGACTGCAGTAGGTGTTGCCAACAGAACCTGGTACGGTCCCTCCCACTTTGGACTCACCCAGTTCTTCCTTTTCATCACTTTCAGCCAGACGTATGTCCCAGGAGCCAAGACTGCTTCCACCGGTCTGGTCTGTTCCTTATCTGAAAAAGAGTTAAACTGCAAAACAGATTTATTCATTAACAATTTCTTCATATACTCTGCTAACGAACTGTCAGCCTCTTGTTCTGCAGGCATGAGAGCTTTCCACTGAGGCACATAATATGCTCTCCCAAAAATCATTTCAAAGGCAGTCAAACCCTTTACATTTGGAACCGTTCTCATACTCAGCAGTGCTAAAGGCAGACAGTATATCCAATTCTTTTGGGTCTCCTCTACTAGCTTCCTTAACTTGTTCTTTAGGGTACCATTGTACCTTTCCACCAGTCCTGCTGACTGTGGGTGGTAAGCACAATGGTTCTTCAAGGAGATACCAAAAAATCTCCCAAGCTGGTGAATCGTTTGATTCACAAAATGTGTGCCATTGTCACTATAAATCCTTTCCGGAGTGCCAAATCTAGGGATTACTTCTTTTATCAGGGCTTTTGCCACTGTTGCTGCATCTGGATTTTTGGTTGGAAAAGCTTTTACCCATTTAGAAAACATGTCTACAATAACTAAACAAAACTTCTTCCCTTCACATTTATTCAATTCTATGAAATCCATACAGATAGTATGGAACGGGTATGGTGGTATAGGAAAACTTCCTTGCTTGGTTTTAAATGCTCCTTGTGCATGGTGCTTGTTACAAGTATGACAAGCTGCACAAAATTTTTTTGTGTAATTTGTGTATCCATATGTTTAGAATATTCGGTTTATTAACTGTACCATCCCCCCTTTTGAGACATGGCTCTGCCCATGGCTCAACAAAGCTGCATATCTAAATAAATTAGACGGCAATATTGGTTTTCTTTCTTTGGAAATGTACAGTCCATTCTCAAGAATTGCACCTCGTTTTACCCATTTTTGTTTTTCTGCTTTTGTAGTAAGTGTCTGCATTGTTTTTAACATGTCTAAATCTAAAATCTCAGAGGGTTGTAATGCCTCATTTAAAAGTAAAGTTTCTGAGTCTGAGGCTGCTTGCTTTGCAGCTGCATCAGCTTGTGCATTGCCCTTCGAAATCTTATCCTGCTGTTTTGTATGAGCTACACATTTACAAATAGCTACTTTGGTAGGTAACTGAATAGATTCTAATAACTCCAAAATAAATTGCGCATATTTAATAGGTTTTCCACTGGATGTTATCATTCACCTATTTTTCCATTGTTGTGCAAATACATGTACTGTAGAAAAAGCATACTGACTGTCAGTATATATGTTTACACACTTGTTTTTTGCTAAAGTACATGCTCTCGTCAAAGCTATCAATTCAGCTGCTTGTGCAGATAAGTTGTGTGGTAAGGATTGAGCTTCTAAAATTTCAGTGTCTGTAACTACTGCATACCCTACCAGATTCTTCCCTGTAGGACCCCTTCTGCATGAGCCGTCCACGTAATATGTCACCTCGGCATTATCCAAGGGCATATCTGTAAGATCTTGTCTAGGTAAAGCTAACTGTTCAATTTCCTGCAGGCAGCTGTGTGGTGTGCCCTCCGCAGGAGTTGGAAGTAATGTTGATGGATTCAATGTCGTACATCGTTCAATTGTCATATGAGGTTGGCTCAGCAGTATAGTCATATGTGAAAGATGTCTAGCAGGAGAAAGGTATGCCACTTTCTCTTGCAGTAAAATTATTGCAACTGCATGAGGCACTCTCAATGTGAGAGGGTGGAATAACACCACTGAGGCCGAAGCCTGTACTGCCATTGCGGCTGCAACTACTGCTTGTACACAGTGAGGCAAAGATCACGCCACTGGGTCTAACTGTGATGAATAGTAGGCTATGGGGCGTTGCTTGTCCCCATGTTGTTGCGTCAATACTGACGTCATGTACCCTTGCTTACAATCTACGGTCTGAAAGAACCGTTTGCAATAATTTGGAAGTCCTAAAACTAATGAAGAAGCTATCAACTGCTTCAACCTGCAGAAAGCCGTTTCTGCTTCTGTTGTCAATTGTAAAATGTCTTGTGCTGCCATTGGTGTCTTATATATCAAATCAGTCAGTGGAGCAGATTCCAAAGCATAATTTGGTATCCAGCTCCGACAAAAATTAGTTGTACCTAAGAAAGACATCATTTCTTTCTTGGTCGTTGGCTTGGGTGCTTGCAAAATTGCTGTTTTTCTTTCCTCATCTAGTATTCTACCTTCATTGGATATTACATATCCTAGGTATCTAACTTGTTTTCTCCAAAGTTGTAACTTACTTTTGTTTACTTTGTGTCCTTGTATTGCTAAAAATTTCAATAATGCTACTGTATCCTCCCTGCACTGTTGCTGGGTGGGGGCTGCTAGCAAGATGTCATCTACATAAAGTAGAATTTGACTACCTTCCGGTGGGGTAAATCCTGCCAGGTTGCTAGCCATTTCTTGTGCAAAAATTGTTGGGCTCTCACAATATCCCTGTGGTAGTCGAGTATATGTATACCTTTTACCCTGAAATGTAAATGCAAACCAATATTGACTATCAGGATGTATAGGTATTGAAAAGAAAGCATTGCTAATATCTACCACAGAGAAATACTTCTGTTGCGGTTCTAAATCATTTAACAAAGTATGTGGGTCTGGCACCGTGGGTGCTCTAGGTATTACTGCATTGTTTACAGCTTGTAAATCTTGCACCATCCGCCATTCCCCATTTGCTTTTTTAACAGGAAATAGGGGTGTATTACATGGTGAATCAGGAGATTCTACCAGTACTCCTTCTTTGAGTAATGCTGCTATTATCGGCTTAATTCCTATTTCTGCATCCTTTCTCAAAGTGTATTGTCTTTTCTGTGGTCTGAAAGCTGACTTTGGGGTTATTGTAACTGGTCCTGCTGTTCGAATAAATCCTACATCTGACTTGCCTGTTGACCAGAGAGTTGTTGGAATTTCACATAAGGTCTTTTCTTCTTCTTCTAATAAGAATGCTAATCAGTTGTCCTCGCTGGATTGCAAGTGTACAGCTGGATGTGTCTGTGTCAACTAATTCAGTTTTTGTTTTTGTATCCCTTGTTCTGATAGTTCTAAATCAGTCTGTTTCTCCCATCTTGTTATTTTTTCTCCTAAATCTGCCCAGTTAACACTTTTGTTCTTTGTCAAGCTGACATGTGGCAACCGATTTGATCTATACAATGCAAGGAATTCTTGAGGTAATGAACAGCTAACTACACTGTTCCCTTCAGTATCCCAGTACAAAGTACGCAAAACCAATCTAGTTGCACGATTTCTAAACAATTCTTGCTCATACTCTCTATCAGGTTCTGGTGTGGTACAGTAATATAGAGTACAGTGTAACAAATGCTGTTGATCAGTGTCAAAGGAGGGGGCTTTACTGATGGCTACATTCATCAGCTCCTCGGTTACTGCCCCTGGACCAGTCATGACTAGGTCCTGGCTGTACCAATAAAAAGTTTCACCCTCCGATCGCACTACAAAGGTATCCATTCGTCTCTGTGCCTCCATACCTTGTACAGTTGGAACTACTGCTATGCCAAATATCTGCATAAGGTCCCTGCCCAATAGGTTTACTGGACACTTTGCAGACACAACTATTTTACTTCTCTGGGTCATACCTGAAACAGGGTCAGTTATTGTTATATCATGGGAAAGTGGTTCCCTGTATAGCTGTCCATTTGCTTTTACTAGTATATAATCAGGTGATTCGAATGTTCTGGTAACTTGGAGGGTGTATCAAAGTCCGTGATGCTCCTGAGTCACACAGGAATTTGACTTCCTTCCCTCTACCAGAAGTGTAACTTCGGTTTCAGATCTGCCAAGTAGAGCTCTAAGCTCAATAATGCTAAGTCCAAAATTTCAGTTTCTTCATCCTCCATATCTACTTGCACTTCCTTTACTCCTTCTATCACATTTACATTTGTTTTCTGTTTGTTAAGTTTTCCTGATGATTTCTGACTTTTATTTGATGTATCCTCACTATCATATAGTCAGTCCTCATCTCTCTTATCTTCTGTAATTACCTTTTGTTTTGCCTACAATCTCTTGCTAGATGCCCTTTTTCCCGCATTTGAAGCATTCACCTCTTTTTCCTCTCTTCAAAATCTTCTGATCGTTTATCAGACTGTTTGTTTCCCTGGGCATTCTTCTTGCCCTTTTTACCTGACTGTAATACAAATGCTTCAGTTCCGTCTTCAGCAGTGAAGACTTGCACCTTTTTTTTCTTTTTACTATTAAAATGTCTCTCAGCATGCCTAGCGTATTCGAGTAAGGCTTGTAGCCTCCCTGTTCGATGATCTATCATATGCTTTGTAATGAAGCTACTAATAGGTATAATGCAACCCTTCAAAAATGCATTTTTTAATTGTTGTTCATACGGGGAATCAGTTGTTTGGTTCTCAGGAACCGACATACCGCTATGATTATTAAACCATTCTAATAATCTAGCATAATATCCATCTATTGTCTCATTTTCCTGTTGTATGCATTGGTTAATGTAAGTCCAGTCTGCTCTAGGTTTCCATTTCTCAGAGATTCGGTCTGTCAGACCTTTCACTCTGTTGTCTAACTCTGCGTCATTATGTGGGAGTGGCCTAAGTTCTGCATTACGAGGATTCCAGGTGCCACAAATCATGTGCCAATCTGGACCTATAATTTGTCTTACTACTTTTTCTACTTCTTCCCCATTCAAGTGGTAACTTAACCTCATGCCTTATAAATCTTCTAAAAATTTCGTAAAATTAACTTTCGGATGGGGGATTCCTCAGTAGCCTTCCGGATGTCTTCCGGTGTCCATGGTCTATATACTAAGAGTGTTGGATCCTGCCCTTCCTGTCCTGCCTGAGGATTTGGAACTTCTATAAGTGGGCATATTTCTTCCTCACTCTCATCCTGTAGATTTCTCTCTATTTGGTATGATTCTGTGTCCCTATGTGTTTTACGTGTTCGGGACCTAGTCTCAATAGGATCTCTAACAAATGGTTGTGGTCTTATTGAAACTTCAGGATAACGCGGAGGTGGACCAGCCTGTCCACTCGCTTCATATCCTGAAAAGGGTAAGGGAGGGGGCAAGGGAGGAGGAGCTGTCGCTATTACCAAGTTATTATCCTCTTTGTCTAAAAATAATGTTTTTGAATTTTTAAGCTTCTGTTCTCTACGATTTGCTTCCTCAATCCACCTGTGTGCTTGAGGTATGCCTAGTTGCTGTTGCTTTTTTGCCTGACCTCCTGCATCAGATTTAAGCTGTTTAAGGAGTTTAACTAGTGAAGGTTTATCTAGTTTACCATCAAATTCATATTTATTAACCCATTTCGTATAATACCTAACGTTATCAGAACGCTGTAATTGCATGTATTTTGCGTCTTCGGTTAGGGGCGGATCTCTCAAAGTTTTAGTGCACTGATTACCCATGTCAAAGAAAATGTTACGTAACCCTTTTTTATCACGTGATATCAAATTCTTAGTTCCTGTTTACAGTTTATCTAGAATAACTGTCTACCTTATTCTGTTACCCTGATCTATGACCAAATATACAGTACTTCCTTTTGTCCCTGATCTGCAAAACAAATCTTGACAACAATATACTGTAACCTAGTCCCTGATCTAAAACAGTAAAAAGGCAAATTCTTCCTACCTGAGCCTCCGGTATTGAAAATTGTTCAAATTCCGATCTTCGGCCTTAGATCAGAAAGTGGCCAGCCTCTTTACACACAACAATTCAGTCGGAGGTCTTTTCACTCAAGAAGAACCATTTCGGTAACTTCTCCTGCGCAGTATTTGACCACCAATACGCTCTGATCTGCAGCTTACCAAGAGAAATCCGGCTCGAAGGACCAAACTGTTAAATAAAATTAATAATTCAATACACAGGAGGTTCAGATTCAAAAGTTTACTAGTGTACACCAGGAGGCAAAAAACCATACAAGTACAGAATTTTGTCTGACATGAAACAGGAAGCACACAATTTTATATAGGTTTAACATTTAAGCTATGCCCACCTTACTGACGTGATATGTCACGGGGCATCTACATCACTTTAGCTTACAAGCCTCTATTCTTTTAATCTGCTGATGCAGTATGTTTTAAAAACTTTTCCTCTAGATACAATACGGCCTTGCTATCCAGCTGGTCAGTCATAATGTCTTTCTATAAAGTTACTTATTCAAGGTTTCATATCAGTTCGAATACAATAGCAGATTCAGTCTTTAACATACATATTTGTTCACTGTTTCACTTTCTTTACCAGCTGTGTTTTTATCTCACAAGGACAAGTTACTTCATGCAGGAAGAGAAGATTTCATTATTTACAAGGACAAGTTATCTCATCAGGAAGGAGCGGAAGATTTACACATTTAATTTCCTGACCCAGCAGATAATCACTTATGAAAAGCATAAACATTAAGCTTGCTGAGCTGGCAGCTGCCAGGGTCAGGGGTCAAAGCACACTGCAGTTTCAGAAGCTACTTGCATTTACACATGAATTTATCCCTTCTGTTATATGATTAATAGAATAAAATGCATTATAAACTACCTTGCTTCTAAACTAGCATTTCACATATATTTAAATACATATTTTTCTAACAGAAGGTAAGCCCATTCACGCATGTCTCCACACAGAAGACGCTTTAGCTGAGAATCGAACAGGACAAAGCTGTCTGCCAGTGATTTAAACACCTTCTTAGACTACAAGTCATGATTTTTGGCACTTTGCTCAAAGAAGATTGTCGACACTTTGAATAAAGCATCTGGCTGTTGAAAAAAACTGTAGTGCATAATATGGTAATTATATAACAAATAATGCATAACAGGGTTGTTTCTTCAATACAGCAAAGGCAGCAAATAAAATAACCTTTAAAACTTAAAGCTGTAACATGTCATTATACTTCAGCTTATGCCTAAAAGAAGAGATGTTATTGCCTTTACTGCCCTTCGTCTTTAACATTTAATATTTTCTAGTTGTAATATCGTTTATCTTGTGTAGTGAAAACTGTCATTACATTAAGTGGCAAAGAACTTTAGTTTTAGTTTCACAATCAGATGTTTCAGTGAATCATCTGAGTTTATTTCCTTGAGTGCTATCTGATTTGATGCTCTCGCAGTCCATGGATTCTCAAACATTTTCTCCACTGCTGCAGTCAAAACACATCAGGTTTCTGATGTACAGCCTTACAGAGTTCAACTCTCTCAGGCAGATGTTATTGATGGAAAAAGCATAGCTTTGACAATATAGACCTTTGTTGGCAACATGATGTCTTTGGTTTTTAATTTCTTACCAAAACATATAGACAGGTTAGGCATCTTTTTATCAACCAGTGGGGAAATTGTGGACAGTAAAGAGTCGAAGGAATTTATTTGGAAGGGGAAGACGACAAGAGTTAAGTGGAATAAGCTGATTCTCCCCATTGATCAAGGTAGTTTACCTGATTTGTATGTATATTTTAGAGTTACTAGGTTAAGGTTCATATGCATAACGTAAGCAAAATGTTATAAATCAAGGTGGGAAAAAGATGGTGATGGTGATGAAGAAGGGAGAGTTTAATAACTAAGGAGAAAGTAAGATTTTGGATGCAGATCCTTAAAGAAAACAACAACCATACTTAATATTATATTTATAAAGTTACAGAAAGTATTCTAAGAACTAAGTTAAGATGGGAATAGTGAACAGATTTCTTTCCAGGAGGGTTGCCTACATATAGGGCTACAGAAAACAAGGAAGAAGGGGCCGGAATATACTGAAGAAAACTAGCAATACTTTCAAGGTATTGGATGAACGTAACTAGAGAGGTAAAGATCGAGTGGGATGAGGCCAAGCAGAAGTTTGGATTGCAGGTTTGAGATTACCTTCCTTACCATGTTTTTTTGTCATTGATTTCAGAGTATAGGCAAATAGAAAGGGATAAGGGAGTCCTAAGTGAAAGACCAGCTCTGCATAGATATTTTTACACCCCAATCAGACTTCAGACCATTTTGCCCCAGGTAAATAGGAAATGCTAGAGGTGTGATGAGAAAGACAGAGATAGCTGGGAACATGTTTTATGAGAGTGCAATAAGTTGACAAGAGTTTAAAACTTCCCTACATAGTACTGTGTCAAAATATGGGGGAGCAAATGGCTGTAACTAAGTAAATGATTCTTTTGAGCTGGCAGACAGGATCTGAGCTGTCTATATATAGTAAGGCTTTGTTAAATTTAATGTATCTGGATGCCAAAAACAATTATTAAAAAATGGAAATAAAAAAATAGCTGTAATTGAAGTATTCAATATTGTTAAAGAGATAAAAGGACTGGAAGTCGGATCTCTAGAAAAAGGAAGAAGCAAATTACTTAGAACTCAATTACATTTATGGGAACAATACATGCAGAATAAGGTTCCGGTGGAGGAGTGAAGTTTAAGGGAAGCCAGGAACTGAACAATCTATGTAATGTTGGACTGAATGACAGTTGTTGTAAAGAAAGAAAACAAATGTGATGTATAATGCATGACAGAATATGATTATGTTTTTTCATTTCATTAATGTATGTGTGCCTGTGTCTTAAGTGATAAATTTAAGAAAGGGGTTTAAAAAGAAAAGTGCCATAACCTTCATCCCAAGAAGCAATTCTATTTTAATTACAATCACCATCTGTAATAATCCTTCTTCGGCCCAGGAAAATAAAAACTGCCATAAAAACTGCCTCGGCCTACACTTTCCCCCCACCAATTTGTAAAGAAATGGTAGTGCTAAGTTATTTATTTTATTTATTTATTTATTTACATTTGTTTACCAGGTAAATGTCCGACTGGGCATAGACAGCCTGTTTTCAGCAGAGACCCGGGGAGAAAAGCTCCACTAGATACACATAGTTATACAAGCAGAAAGAAAAAAACACTCTCCAGTACATACACATACTGTAGTTATACAAGCAGAAAGAAACCATATAGTTTGTTTACATATTTATACAATTACTACAACTATAGATTAAAGCGCAGTAAAAAACGGTTACAAAAAGCATTTTAGATTATTGATTACACACAAGAATTTTTTTTTTTTTTTTTTGCTTAGAAGGATCAAATGATAAGGTGGTATCCCTGAAAAGGGGGGCATGAGAACATGTTGAGAAGCAGAAATGGAGGATAGAAGTCAAAAAAGGTTAGTCTGGAGGAGAACAAGAACATGTCCAGTGAGTCAGGAAGTATTGTTTTAAGGCTTGCTTGAAATTATGAGTGTTATTGA
Source organism: Protopterus annectens (assembly GCF_019279795.1). NCBI lineage: Eukaryota > Metazoa > Chordata > Ceratodontiformes > Protopteridae > Protopterus > Protopterus annectens. The sequence continues at coordinate 1,274,817,301 of NC_056744.1, forward strand.
TGGCTAGTATATGTTGAGGTAGAGAGTTCCAGTATTTAGAGATTTTGCAACCATATAAGGAGTCACCATACAAGTTATGGGATTTGTTAACTTTGAGTGGTACCTTGTCTGCTGACATTAGAGATTTAAGGTTTGCATATGGTTGGACTAGGTCCCTTAGAGCTGGGCAGTTGCCCGGGTTATACATAACTGAATGGGCGATTAATAGTTGATTTAGTATAAGTAAGTTTGGAAGCTCTACCCAGTTAAGTTGATGAAAGGGAATACAGTGATGTGATTTTTGAGGGTGGTTAGATGCAAATCTTATTGTAGCAGTATTCAAGGTTATTAATTTTGGTTTTGCAAAGGTTGGTGAATATTTGTGAACAGTATAGTAGTGAGGAAAGAAGGTGGGTTCTTGCTGTAGCCAGTCTGGCATGGTTGGTAAGATAGGGCCTGGCTCTGCCAGGTTTTATACGTACTTTTTTTGATTATCAGTGCTATGTGTTTGTCAAACCTTAATGCATTGTCAATAGTGACCCCAGGTAGTTTTGTATGTTCAGCAGGTTCTATTTTAGTGCCATTGGAAGAAAGGATAGTAACAGGAGGTTGATTGTTTAAGAAGGAAAGATTTGAAAATATCATGAGTTTAGATTTGCTGGTATTTCGAATAAGTTGATGGGCTGCAAGGTAGTTTTCTATATTGCTAAGTGCAGTCTGAGTTTTTTCTTGAAGCAAATTAATATTGGGAGCAGATAAGGGTTGCATCATCTGCATATTGTATGATATTGGTTGGGCTAGTGGCTGAGTAGAGGTCATTAGTGAAAATAGTAAAGAGTAGAGGCTCAAGGATCGAGTCTTGAGGGACTCTGACTGATACAGGAAGCAGGGGGGAGAGTTCTTCATCCCATAAGCTAGCCTGGTTACGATTTGAGAGATAGCCATGGAACCAGCTTAGGGCTTCAAGACAGAAATTACAAGAGGCCAGTTTATTTAATAAGATTTGGTGAGATACAGTGTAAAAGGCTTTTGACATATCAAGGAAGGTTGCACAGACAAGTTGATTATTGTTTTTGAGCTGATTGATGGAGTAGGTGAATGGTATAAGGGCTGTATTAGTATTGTGCTTGGGTCGAAAGCCATGCTGTGTATGGCATAAGAGTCAGGAGGTAGCCTAATATTTGTTTGTGGATACACTTTTCTAGTATCTTTCCTAGGGGTGAGAGAATGGCTATTGGTCTATACCTTGAGATGTCTTTAGAGGATCGTCCTGTATGAAGTGGGATGATATAGGAAGTTTTCCAGAGGTGGGGTACATATTGTTCAGAGATAGAATGATTGATTAGAATAGATATAGGGTAGGCAATGGAAGGGGCAGTTAGTTTCAAAAAGTCTCCAGGTAGTTGATCAGCGGCAAGAGTGCATGGTTTTACCTTTGTTAGTAGGTTTGGTATGAAACTGGTTTGGATGGGCTCAAATGTGAGATGGGAGGGTAGATGAGTAGGTATAAAAAGAGGAGAGTTAGTAGCATTGCTTAGAAGTGAGGTTACTGAGATAATAAAATGGGTCTGGAATTGAATGGCTATGCAGTGTGTGGTATTAGTTGTTGTAGGGGCTGGGGTAGTGAGCTTTCTGGGTTTAAGAAGGTGGTAAACTGATTGCCAACATTTGGGGGGATTTGTTTGATATTTTAGTTGACAAGATTAAATGTATTTTTTTTATCTAGTTTGATTTGTTTCTTGGCCTGATTTCTGAGCTGTCGGTAGGAAGTCAGATTAGCATTTGTTTTGTTAGAGTGATAACAAGACCATGCTCTATCTCTTTCCTTGAGTAGTAGAAGTGTTTCTTTTGCTAACCAGGGGAGTATTTTGTTTTTTTGCGCAAATTTTCCAAAGTGGGGCAAGCTCATTCAATGTTTGTAGAAAAGTAGTGTTAAAATATTGAACTGCTAGGTCCAGTTGTAGGGTTTCCAGGGGTGTCCAGTTATGTTGTTTTAAGTTAGTATTATATATTGATGGGAAAAATTGTTTTTTGTTCTGAATATAGCTAAATGTGATATTGCTGCAGTTATTTAAAATTTGTCTTATTAAATACACTGGGAAATGATCACTTAAAATGTCAGGTAGACATCCAGCATCATATTTAATGTTAAATTTATTTGTTAAAATCCAATTAAGGCCAATTTAGGGTGGAATGTTTATTTGTGTGCTTGTCAATGCATGTTGGATGGAGTATGTTTTGGTGAAAGTTGTATAGATTTACAGAGTTTCTTGGAGAATTAGAGGAATAAGTGAGCCAGTCAAGGTTAAAGTCACCGAGTATTATTGTTTCATGCTTGAAGTTAGTGGAGGTCCATTCAAGGGTGTGTTCAGTATTTTGGAGGCTATTCGCAGGGTGGAGGTAGATAGCTATAATAATAATAGATTTGTGTTTATGTCCAGTCTAGCAGTTATAGTTTCTGCATTAGGGAGATTGGGTGGGATGATGTTAAGCTGAACTACCTTGAGGTTATCTTTGAACATGATAGCAGTGCCCACACCACGTTTACTTAATCTATCTTCTCTTATGATACTATATCCTTTAGGGAGTATTTCTTCTGATTTTATGTGGGGCTTAAGCCAGGTTTCTGTTATAATGGCTATGTCTAGAGAGTAGAAGGCAATGGCTACATGGAATTCCTGGATTTTATTAAGGAGGCTTCTAAGGTTGAAATTTATGGCAAGAAGGTCTGAATTGGATTTTTTTTAGAGGTAATGTGGGTGTGGAGTGAAAGGTACTATTTGTGGCTAGTTGGGGAAGGGTTATAGTTATAGAGAATGCAGGACATAGGTTAGGATGGATATCGGATAGTAGTTTGAAGTGGGTGAGTGAGTGCAGGATAAGAATTTTTAGCTTGGAAAGTAATCTGTTGTATAAGTACAGGTTTTGGGCAGTATTGTATGTGTGACAGTACTTAAGGGAGCAAAGTAGTAGTGGAGAAGGGACAATAAGATGTGGGGAGATCAGTAAAGGGGTCTTATTTTGATAATGGTCTGGTATAATGGGAGAAGTTGGAGAAGGATAATATGTGAGATGGTTGGTGTGGTATGAGGAAGAGTATAGGGCAAGGGAAAGTAGAGCTAACAAGAGTTAGAATGATGGTAAAATGTATAGAGAGCATGGTAGCTATGTTAATGTAGTAGGTTAGAAGCAGAAGAAAATCTATTGAAGGGTGTTGATAAGGTTTAATTAGAAGATGTTAGGAAGACTAATGGTGTAGTAAATGGGTAAATATGGTGGGATGACTGATTAAATACAGAGCAGGCTCGACTGAGAAAAAGTGATTATAGATGCAGGGTGGATAAGAGAATGATAGGCAGTCTAAATGGAGGAAAGCATTAATTTGTAAGAATGAGAGGTAAATGGTAGAGTGGAGTTACTGCTAAGGGCTGAATGGAATGCTTACATAAGAAGGAAAAAAGAGGAAGAAAGATTAGAGTTTTAATTGTTTAATAGGAAGAGATAATGGATGGGGGAAAAATCATTGAGATCATAGGGGGTGTGGTTTATCTTACTATAAGTTACAGAAGTCTGGGGGTGGGTGGAATTAGGGACAGGGTAGGGGAGCAAAGTGAGCTTGAGTGTAACGGGGCCTACACCCAGGTCAGGTAACGTCAAGAAGTCAATCAGCTAGTGTAGATGGACTGGCTAAAGAAGAGAGCATTAGAGATGTACTAAATGTGAAAAAAGCCTTAAGTAGTGAGGTATTCAGCACTTCAGAGGCTGATCGCTAACCTCTAGATCCACAGATGAGAGTGAAAGACACAAAAAAATATCAGTACAATGTAGCAGGGTAGACTAAGAGAGATAGACACTAAAAAGTAGCTTAATTGAGGGAGACGGGTATTAGAAAAGGAAAAATCACGGGCTAAGGCAATGGGTGATAAAAACGTATAACAAGAGAAATAACAGTACAGTATGGAGAGTGAGGATGAGAAATAGAAAGGTTTGGGCTGCTGGCTTCTCATTTACCGTAACAGTAATATCACCTAATTGTGTTACAATTTTGCGTTATGTATCTATTAGCACTATGTTGATTACTATACTGCACGTTGAAGGATTACTTACTTAACCAGTCCCTTGGATGCATACTTTAAGTGGTTTGTAATGAAGTTGCAGGACTGGTAATCAGGTTCAAGTCCAAATAATAGTTTTTATAGTGGCCAGGAGAAACCGTAGGAAGATGAGCCAGGGGCTATAAAGACAAAAAGGGGAGTTATGAGCAATAGATGGAAGAGTGAGAGACAGGTAGTAGGTAAAATAAATACTTCCAGGCAAGACTCAGATATTACAATAGCTGACTAAAAACATTCACAATAGTTAGAAATGCTTTGCATGAATCAGTTCAATTATGGACTAATTTCTACTATATTTTATCTATCACACAGTTACTGGGTTATAAAGCAGTGGAAAAGGTATGTGTGACTGTTTATATTAGCCTTGTTATTCTTAGAATGGTCCAGCAATGATTGGCACTGTATGTTTATGCATAGGATGCAGTCTCTAACTAAATAACATCACAACAGTTCAGTTCCATTGGTGAGATTTTACAAAGAAAGGATAAAAAGCCCTGAAAACATGCACAGAAACAAGTAGCTAGCAAGTAGGATAGTCCAGTCCATTATTCTGATAATTATTGGTCCAAATAGAGAAACAAATAACCAAGAAACTTATATATGTGCGTGATTGGTAATAGTACAGTTAGCAAGCAGCTTAAGTTAGCTCCAACTTTTCAACAGCTTAAATTAGCTCCAACTTTTCAACACATATAAGCCGCAGGTCAATTCTGTATTACACCAACCTCAACAATGTAAGGTTCTGTAGCTTATGCATAATGCAGTCGGGACAGTATTTCAACTAGTAGTAATATAATACAATTAAGTTGTAGAAATACATCAGTAGGTTTTTAAAAAAAACAGTATTGAACTTACATTTATTTATTTATTTATTTATTCATTTTATATTTATTTATTTTATATTTGTTGACCGGGCTAGTCTAGCTGAATACATATCCATTTTCAGCAGAGGCCCGGGGAGAAAAGCCCTATGCACAAATACATTAAGGCATTAAAAACTTAGAAAAAAAAATGACTAGCTTAAATTATACAGCATAACATGTAAAGAAAGTAAATTTTGTGAATACTGTACAGAGACATTAAAGTAGATTTTGGAGATAAACATGTCTTAATTCAATAGAGGGGTTACAAATACAATCAGGCAACAGTTAAACATAGTAATTAAGCATCAACATTCATTTGAGAGAAAAAATAAAAACCACTAAGTAAGAGAAAGAAAAATAGAGACTAGGAAGGACAATAATGCAGGTAAGAAGGGGTTAGTAGTTGATAGTCAATGACTCTCAAGGTGGGGTATTTGTTATAAAGCATGAGAGGAGGGCAGGAGAAAAAGTGAAGAGTATTTTTCAATCAGGCTTTGAGCAGGGACAAAGCCATTGTCTTTTAGGTAATGTCTGAGGTGTTTCTTAAAGAGTTGTGTAGATGAGAGAGAAGTGAGTGTATTTGGAAGCTTATTCCAGATTCTACCAACAACATTGGAAAAGAGTGAATCTCCTGCTTTGTTATTAGATATATTGTTGGCAATGTGTAACTTATTAGCTGAGCATAGTGTTGTAAGATTTTTGTATGGGGAGATCAGATTAGAGAGGATAGGGTGTTGGTGGGGTGGTGCAGAATTTTTTGTGCAATCAGCAGTTGATTGTATTGTAGTTGGTTTTGTAGTTCTAACCAACTGAGTTGTTGAAGGCTGAGACAGTGGTGGGTTCTATAAGGGGAGCCAGTGGCAAATCTAGTAATATTATTATAGCTAGTTTCCAGTTTGGAAAGATTAAGCTTAGATAGATTGGTATAAATGTCAGATGCATAGAACAGGGTAGAAGTAAGCTGAGTCTGGGCAATAGATTTCCTAGCTAGTGGGGTAAGGAAGGGTTTTATTCTATACAGGGAGCCTAGCTAGTTTTTTATTGATGTTTTTTATAGTATTGTTAACATGGACATCGAAGCTGAGGTTATGGTCAATAGTTATGCCAAGGAGACGAGAAGTAGAGTCAGGGGAAATACAAGTACCATTGTCAGAGGTAATGGTAAAGTGGATCTGTGGGGATTTTTGGGTGGGAGTAAAAAGTAAAAGTTTTGTTTTTTTGGGGTTAAGGAGGAGGCAGCGTTGGGTCAACCATTTTTCTACTTTGTTAAACAGTTTGGGTAAGGGTCTGGAGGAAGGAGGAAGACTTGGCAGTACAGATAAGCGTAGAGTCATCAGCATATTGTATACAGGAGGTTTGAGGAAAAGCAGTGTGGAGATCATTAATGAAAATGGAAAAAAGAAGAGGTCCTAGGATAGAGCCTTGGGGTACTCCAGTGTCCACTGGGAAGGGTGGGGATAGTTTATTGTCCCAGAGTACTGCTTGCTTTCTGTTTTCAAGATAGGATTTAAGGATTGCTTGTTGGTCAAGATATTGGGCTTTTAGTGCATCGATAAGTAGGTTATGATTAACCATGTCGAAGGCTTCTAATAGATCAATAAATAGAGCAGATGAGAGAGAGTTGTTGTTTCGATTCTTGTTAATACAGTCAGTAAAAGTTAGCAGGGCAGATGTAGTGCTATGAAAGGGCCTAAAACCGTGTTGGCAATTAGCAAGCAAGTTATTGTGGAGAAGGTGCTGAAGTAGTTGATGGTGGATACATTTTTCCATGATTTTAGCTAAAGGGGAGAGTAAACAATTGGATGGTAGTTGGAGATATCAGTGGATTTACCTCCTTTGTGTAAGGGGATTATATGGGAGATTTTCCATAAGGAAGGGATGTAACCTTCTGAGATAGTTCTGTTTATAAGGATAGAAACAGGGTATGCGATGGCTTTAGCAGCAATTTGAAGGTATTCTGCTGGGAGACAGTCAGCAGAACGGGTGCAGGGTTTAAATTTTTGAAGGAGTTTGCAGATAAAGGTTGTTGGTACTGGTTGTAAATGAAGGGGGGGCAGAGAATTGTTGGTATGTTGTGTAGGAGTGGGGATAGGGGGTGATAGTGTTTTAGTAAGGGTTTGAATGGCTTCAATGAAGTAGTTGTTAAAAGCATTTGCTATTTGCAGAGGGTTGTCATGGGGGATAGTGCTGGGAGAAGGAGTTCTAGCCTGGCCTGGTTTGAGAAGTTTATTAATGCCAGACCAAAACTGTTGAGGATTTTTAGAGTTTGAATGTTGAAGATGGGAATAATAGTTCTTTTTATATAAGATTATATCTTTTTTGATGGCATTTCTTAACTGTTTAAAGTAGAGGTGATCTGCTGGGCTTTTGGAGGTTCTCCATTTTGCCCAAATTTTGTTCCGTAGGAACATTTTTTCTTTGGTTTGTTTTGTAAGCCAAGGAGCTATTTTGGTCCTGACTCTGGAGGAGCGAATGGGAGCATGGCTATTTAGAATTTGAAGGAATGTAGAATTAAAGAAGGAGATAGCTTCATCCAGATTGAGTAGTTTTAGTAATGACCAATTGCAGGCTTTTAGTTCATTGATAAAGTTCTCAGATTGGAAGTGTTTTTTAGATCGATACGTGATAAAATTGTTGTCTTTGGGGCTAGATTTCTTTTGCTTAACTATGTAGGTTAGAATATGGTCACTAATGTCATCTGGGAGAGATCCTGTCAAGTAAGTTTCAGGGTGACTATTAATTAGTATCCAGTCAAGAGTAGTTTCTTTAGTACTAGGCTTATGGATTCTAGTGGGGGTATTTATTATTTGAGTGAAACCAAATAGATTTATATGGGTCTTAGGGTTGGAAGAATTGCATAAGGTCCAGTCTATATTAAAATCTCCTAGTACTATTGTTTCTTGAGGAAGGTGGGTGGATAGGCTACTAAGTATGTTTTCTTCTACATAGTGCGGTGGACACCAATGGAAAGGAAAAACGCTCAGCCAGAAGGGAATGGTTTTGAAAATGGAGCCTGTGAGTACAGGGCACCTATGAAAACTTAGAACTGGAAAGTAAGTGAAGGGAGGGGTTAGGTATAGGTGGCTATGATGTACACCCAGGTCAGGAAATACCAAGAAGTCAATCAGCCAGTGTAGATGGAGTGGCTAAAAAAGAGAGTGCTAGAGAGGTACTAAATGTGAAAAAAGCCTTAAGTAGTGAGACATTCAGCATGTCAGAGGCTGATCGCTAACCTCTAGAGCCACAGGTAAGAGTGAAAGACACAAAAGAATATTAGTACAACGTAGCAGGGTAGACTAAGGGAGACAGACACTAAAAGTAGCTTAATTGAGGGAGATAGGGTTATTAGAGAAGCAAAGATCACGGGCTAAGGCAATGGGTGATAAAAAGGTATAACAAGAGAAATAGTACAGTATGGAGAGTGAGGTGGGAAATAAAAAGGTTTGGGCTGCTGGCATCTCCTTTATCATAACAGTAATACCACCTAAATGTGTTACAATGTTGTGCTATGTATCTATTAGCCCTATGTTAATTGCTATATTGAACTTTGAAGTGACATAATCTACTATACTGCACTTTGAAGAGACATAATCTTAGTTATTTCTGTTTGTTTTTTTATGTTGAGCAACTAGCCAGCTTCTGCACTTTCTACTGTGACCTTAAACCAACCAGATGTGCCATCTGTTCGTAGCAAGGGGGAGAAGCACAGACTACAGTAAACCTTTGACTCAGTGGACCATAACAAACTGTGGCAAGTTCTTAGAGAAATGAATCCGTGTCACCTTATTTCATAGCCGTAGGTGGCTCATCTGGTGCCTGGTGCCAGTCCTTGATCTAGAACCCCGTCCCCTCAGCTCTTCAGTGGAGGAAGAAAAAAAAAGTTCCACTCCCCTAGTCTGGTACTTACACGCAAACATCCATCCCTCTCTCTACCTCAGCTATTCGTTTAAAGAGCAGAACAAAAAAGTTGGAGCTCTAAGCTAGATGTCTGCCCCATCATCTCTAATACTGAAGAACCAAAAAAAAAAAAACCTGCCTGCTGCAGTCAAACAGCAGCTTGTCATACAGGAAGTGCTGAAGAGCAGCTGCTCCATTCACCCCATCCTTGCTACAGTTCTGCCTAATTTGTCCTCTGAGGAATCTGTATGTGGAACAAAAAGCAACAGTTACAACTGAATGTAGAATAACTGACTTGTTCAAGATTATTACCCTACTTATTTAATTTGTACAATGACGAAATTATAAAAAATGCAGGCTTTGATAAATCAAATCTTGGAATCAAATTTGTTGGGAGAATATTCACAACCTCAGATATGCAACTAATACCACTCTGATGGTTGAAGGTGAAGAAGAATGTGCACATGCAGTAAAAGAATTATTTAAATACAGCAAACAAATAATTAATATATATAGACCTAAACATACTATGCTTCAAACTGGAATCAAGAGCTGGAAACATATCTCATGGCTGACATGTAAGACGTATACCAGAGGGAAAAAACAACTAAACATAGCAAGTATGAGAGACACAGTAGTCTCCCCTAAGTCAGGGAAAAAAGCAAACAAACTTAATAAACCTGCAAGTATCTGTTAGTGCAGCTGTAAGTAAATGATGAGACAGTGACCCATCAACAGACAGAACAACTGCATTCCCAATGAAGTGAAGCAGTTAGCTGCAGTCATGCTTAAGCAGGACACTACCGCAGAATCATTAAGGACTGCAGTATCTAAGAAAATGCATAGCAACCCCGGTCACATAATCCTTTAAATGACTACTCACATACCTCTTGACTGCACAGGTTTTTGCAGAATGTCCAGATTTCTGCTTCATATTTTTGGTCCATTTTTTTAACAAAATTGGTTTTCTAGGAAATCACTGGTAAATTATTGAAGACTGAAGTCAGAAAATAATGACAAACATTTGACTTTCAGACTTCATACCCTTCAGAAAATTCATGCTAATGCAAAACTTGTTGTTGTATCAACTTTCTAAGTTTGTAAGAGCAATATTTTAAAATGATCACTATTTTTGGGTCTGTGTCTGTTCATTATTTATGGCATTTGTCCATATTTCTTGCTCCAGGAGGTTGAGAGGTCTGCTACCCAATAAATCCAAAGCAACGTGTCCAGTTTAAAAATTAACATACAAACAATTATGGTCCTTTTTATTTGATATAATATTGTACAACAGTGACTAAATAAGTTACCTGACTTAAAGCATAACACAGATATTGCAGCACTCAGTCACTTGATAACTATGGTCACCAGTAACAAGAGTACATTGTTCAGTGTTAAAATCCCATTAAATAGACGAGAAATGCCTATAAACATTCATTGGCTAATACTGACATCTTGTGCCCATACTAAGAATCACAGCATTGTAACTAAGTCTGAAAACCAAAGGTGTGTAGATCCAAAAAAAAAAAAAAATTATACACAACATAACAGACTGTGTTTCAGATTTGTATTAAGTAGCTCTATTCTATTACCTGTATAGTTAAAAGAAAGTAAAATGCAGCTGATGGACACACTCACTGTAACACCTCAGCACACAGAAATAACAGTGATATCCAGATGTCATGCAGACCCCACATCCAAGGCAAGAAGTGTCAGTAGTTATCAGATGTTGCTTAAAAAATGCTATAAGTATCATATTAACATAATGATGTAAAACGTTTATTACCGCACAGGGGTGAGGCCTACATAGATATGAATATTTTGCCAAGCACTGTTTGTCACCACTGTCAGTGGTACAATGGGCATCACACTCACTTTTGATGCATAAGGCTTTGGGTTCTATTCCTATACCAGGTAGATGATTTACTGGCACTACATTGCAGCAATTAGGTAGGTGCTGCAGTCTTGAGCATGTCGTCTTTCAGATGAGATGTTAAAATGAGGCCTGATCTGCCTGAATTGGTGCTACGTCTGATGGAAGTAAAAGATCTCATGGCACCTATCAAAAAAGTGAAGAAAACACTCAACGAGCAAGGAGACACCAAGCTGGACAAACGATTCCTTAAGTCATGCACCAAACCACTATTTTATTACTTAAAATAAAAAACAAGTAATCCACATAAAATCATGTAAGCGCTTTTGTTTAAGCCTTGTTAAACTTCATCAGACAATTTAAAAATAGTGACATCACTTCCTTTTATACAACCTGATGCATTTCAATTAAAACATAATTCAATTAAAACGTACTTGATTAATTAGCTCATGTTGCTGCTGTTACTAGTGTGCTTATTCAAATGCTTAAATAAAATGTGCATTATACATAGCTCTCATCAAAAGGGGACATTCAGAGAATAAATACTTCTTGTATGAAATATACATATACTATTTTATAAATATGGATAATTTAAAATACATGAATACATAAATGAATAGATAAATACATAATTAAATAGTTCATTAATTATTACTGCACATCTTCGTATATGTTAATACCATATGATCAACTTATTCTATGATAAATATATTTAGACATAAAATCTTTTAAAAATCTTTAAAAAAAATCTTTGTTAGAAAACTTTATAAAAACATTTAATCAAATGTGAATCTAAAGTGCGTATTACCTAATTTCTATAAACACTATTGAATGCAGCTTAACTCATACAATTTTATTTCTTTGTAGTGCTTTCAATTTTAGTACTGGGGTAATTGAGCTGCACTCATTTATTCCAGGCCACGTATCTGCTTGTGTTCTTATTTGCCATTGCAATTCTTTAAGTTCTAAATAAAGGCCCCAAGGTCTCTTATCCTCTATTTTCACCTGGTCTATCACTATAAAAGAAAACTGGTGATTGCTATACTCACTGATATGCTTTGCCAGTGCATTATTAGGTTTATTTTTCTTTATAGCATATTCATGCTCATAAATTCTTTGAGCTAAATGTCTTTGTGTTTTTCCAATATAGAAAATTGGGCATGAATTGCATGTAGCCAGGTAAACAACAGCTTTTGATTTACAATTATATTTACCAAGTAGATAGAACTTC